>NW_026729484.1:0-66000 GCF_030272615.1 Cryptomeria japonica | reverse complement strand
GTCAAAGACTATGTAGAAGAGTATATTTCAAGTCTATAGATAAGAATATGAAAGGAGGATACAAGTCATTTGAGACTATGAAAAGATAAGTGAAACTATTAAGTGGTAAAGAAATAATATGGTTTAATGTCGCAACATTGTATATTCATGTAATCAACTTTTAAGGCCAACAAAACCCACTGAAACTATGATTCTTGAGCACCTACAATGTGACTCAATGGGAGGTGTTGAGGAAAGAAAAGTGTATCACACCTAAACCTATAATGGACTGGTAGGTTGAAGGAAGAGTGCACACTTATGCCAACTCAACATAGAAGACAACCTTGCACTAACTAGAACAACCTTTATATATTTCCCAATGATAGAGAGAAAATCATAAAATGATTCATTATTTGTCAATTCCCTCCATCGATCCACTGATCCATCGTACATGTACATTCAAATGTAAAACAAAGAAGAACATCTATAAGTAGTAATCATTTCCTCACATAATACATCATCTCTAGTTGTTATTATTGAAGTTGCACACATAGCGAAGGGCATGTATGCGTTTCTCATGTTTTTGTTGCTCTCAAATTCTAGTAATATTTATTCTCCCTCTCCGCAATATTAAATATTAGTATGTTTGGCTTGCTAATATGAATGAAATTGTATCAATTATTTTAAGTTAAGAATAATTCTAACCCGACTCCTCATTTGTAATATGATCACTTTTGATGGTTGATGACCACCCAGGTTATTGTAAGATGTATTTAAGGGACCATGCTTCACATTAGATTCAGAGAGTGCACCGATATGTGTAAAAATAAATATCACTTAGGAGATTGCTCTGCTAAGATTTGTTTTCCCTATTATCATTGTTAGAATAATGTTATTAGGTACCTAGCCATCGTAATGGATAATGAGTATCTATTCCACTCAATTACTGTAGTGATGGGGGAACACAAATCTAATAAAACATGATATATATTAATGAAAACATGGTATTTATTTACGAAAATATGGTAATGTATTAAATATATAACTGTACTATCTAATTGTTGTTTTTATTTGGCTTTAGAGAATATTGAGCATTCATCTAATTATAATTGTGATGCAATTTATTTAACAAAATGATATCTTAAATTTAAATAAATATTATCAATGGTGAATATAAAGAAAACATAATAAAATAGATTGTGAGAATCTATAGGATGGTTTTATTAGTGCATGTTAACAGATTAAAATCTATTTCAATTAGAGAAAGCTATGTTAAGATAATTTTTATCCTTTTTGATTTCTCAAAATTTTCTCTAGTTAATTTAGAGAATTATTTGCATAGATGATGATCATGCTATTTTTGAATTTTGTTATTCAAGTTCAAGGGGTTAGGCATATTTTAGTGATAATAATGTTAAAATAAACTAGTGTAATAAACAAGTAGTAATATGGATTTGTGCATTATATATATATATATAATTTGAAACTTAAATAAAAATATTTATAAGGAAAATAATCTTTTCTTTAAGAGTTAGTCTAGCTTATTTAATTAAATGAATCAGCTAAACACAAATAAACTTAGATTAAATAAGATGTAAGAGTGAACTAGATTAGATTAATCAATATCATGGTCAAAGAACAATCATGCTATAAATAGTAATAATTAGAGATATTTTTATCATTGTGATTGAATAATAAGAGCAATTAAGGAACACAATGAGATACATCTTTAATTCATTCCTTAGGCTGACCTAATTGGGACTAGAACACTTAGAATCCCAAGTTTTTCTGCTACTAGAAACCCTTCTATGCTTCACTCCCACGCTATTTCTAGTCACCACAAAGATCGACCCAATGATTATTGAGGGGAGGAAGAGACAAAGTTCTGGTTCATGCCATAGATAGATTAGATAAGGGAGGCTTGAAATAAAAAAAAACTCAATTGTGTATTATGGTGTCCTAAACAAAAACATCTGCAATCAATACCTCTTTATGATGCACATACACTGACATTTTCTAGGCTTAATATGTTGCTTAAGGTGTGTGGTCACACTGAAAATATATTTCTAGACTTAAAAGTGTTAAACACTCAAAGTTGACTAACATTCTCTAAACTTAATATGTATGGTTTAAAGCCCACCCAAATAGATAGCGTACAATGTAAAACACAATGAGTGCATATAGAGTTAAGAAATAGCTATGGAACAATGTAAAACCCATAGTTAATCCAACAATTAGATGTGTTCAATGAATTTTCTATATCACACTAACAAGTTATTTGAGACCTTTTATTTTTAGCTCAAAGATTGTAAAATATAGGACATGGGCTTGTCCAATTCTAATAAATATTTTAAATTTAAAATAATTGCTTTAAAATTCTTTCCTTCTTCTGGTAGTATTTATTCTTTCCTTTTTCAATAGTAGAAACCTTTATTTATTTATACATATGATTTTATTTTCTTTGTCGTTGAAAATTTGAACAAAAATTCTGAACTAGTTATTTATCTGTAATATGATCAGTGTCCATGGCTGGTGAGTGTAGAATACCCAACCGTACATCCCTTTAAGGAATTCAGAGTGCGCAAATGAAGATCATACAATTGGGGGAGAATGTAACGTTGCCTTTGGGATGTGTTTTTGTTATTATAACTGTTAGAATAGAAATATTACGATGTACTCATCTTCATGAGCAGGTTTACGTGTTGGAGAACATTATTCTTCATCAGGATGACTACCTCCTAACATTTCTATTCTAACATGAATGATAACAATAACACATCCTGTAAGCAGTGAAGCATTCTCTCTGAGTTTGATGATCTTCATTTATACACTTATCGTTATATTCTATGTTCCTTAAAGGGATGCGTAGTCCCTTAAAAGCACCACTAGGGCTTCCACACTCTTTAGCCATGGAAACTGACCATATTACAGATGAATAACTAGCTCAGAATTTCTATTAAAATTATTCTCGTATTAACACATTATAGAAGTATCAGAATAGCATATATCCCATCGCACATATCATATCAATATTGCATATTTTTTAATTTTTTACCAATCATAGAACTACACTAATTGAATCAGAACTTTATTAAACATTAGTAATAAAATCAACCAATGATACACAAGGAGTTGTAACTACTATATGAAATATAGGACCTTGCATCTTAAATATTGATATTGATATTGATAAAGTACAAGTGGTTTTATTGATTTATACTAATTTTATAATGTTTACACCTACATAATGACATTAACTTTAATTTATTAAATTTATATAATTATATACTTAGATAAATAAATATGACAATAAATTTGACTATATAAAACAAACACAATTAAATAAAAGCTCAAACCTAAACTAAAAGATAACAAAATAATACAACTGAAAATACTTTTATAAAATGTCTGGATATAAAATTATAATATTAAAAATAAAATTACCGCAGAAGCCACGAGGATGATGACAGAGGGCATGAAATTCTATATCTAGATTGCAGCATCTTTGATAAGGTAGCGACAAATTTCCTATCATGGAAGGTGAGAAGAAGAAAATGGTGAAGGTCGACAACTCCTATCACTCCCCAAAATGTATATGCAGGCCATGGAGGTTCGGTTTGTTTTCTACAATTACCTATATAATGTTGGATGAAATATTTACGAGAGTTTATGGGCACCATTTTGTGTTGCTCAACCATTTCCACCATGGGAAAAAGGTAAGCTTGCCATACTATCTTGCATGTTCCATGGACCATACTATCAAAGAGATACAGAAAGATCCCAAGGGCAACCATGCTCTTCATCAGGGTCTGATGGCTCTTGTGTATAAATTGTTGAAAGGGAAATGCATTGAAAAACCTATTAAAGGTAAAAATGCAAGTGATGAGGAAACAAAGAGTGAGGTTAGTGGTTTTAACTTCGACTCGAAAACTGAAGGCGAGTCGGAGGAGCTAAGTAAAAAGGGGAGGAACAAGGGAAAGAGGAAGAGGATAGTGGTGGATTCAGATATTTTAGAGTCTGAGGCCGAGTCCTTCAAAGGTAAATTTATCAAAAACAAGAAAGGTAAAGGCACCGAAAAGAAAACCTAGAGGAAGAAGAACATGGGCAGAGGAGGTAACAAAGATATTAATCAAATTTTGATTGATTAGAGCCATGATAGGCGACAAACCTCTGTCTGAAAATGTCAAAGAATTGGCGGTAGCAATTAATAATGCTGAAGCCATTGAAAACATGGTGAGTAAAATTATTGAAACTGAAAAAAAAGGTTGAGGAGATGGAAGGAAATAAAGAGGTGAAAGGGATGGAAATTTCTATGAACAATCTGGGCAGTAGAGTTGATAGGATGGAACTCACAGTAAAGAAGATAGCTGAATAAAACTTCCAGATTCTCAAAGCCTCGGTGGACAACACGAACATTTTGATTAACAAATTTGATAACATCAAAGATAAAGAGGGCGACAAGGATCAGCTGGACAAAAAAGGTCACGAGAAGAGGACTAGAGCGAACACCAGGAATAAGGGCGACATCAAGGGTTGAGAGTTGGATGAGTTAAAGACCTTTGCAAACAACATGAAGTAGATGATGGTCCATGTTGAAGATATCATGAAAAATATCTAGTTGTCTCGGTCTTGGTCTCTATCTTAGTCTTCATGCTGTCTTTTTGCTTCCCTTTTGCTGTCTTTTTGTGGTTCTTAATGTTAAGTGTGTTGAGATCCCTTTTTGTTCGGGTGGGATCAATTTTTGTTGTTGGAGTGATCAGGCACGATTCTTTCAAGTTCTATTGCTCTCCTGATTTGTAAAAGGTTCGGGTTCCTTTCAAAAACCTATTTTTACTTAATCAAAACAATACAAGAAAAAATATATACGAATCATCAAAATGAATTTATTAATGATTCTTCCTTGATATCTATACTTTTGAACTACCTCTATGATCGCTAAAAATCCCTTATGGATTTGTATGTCAACATGGATTGATTTGTTCTTTCTCCTTGTTTCACCCAACATCACTCTGACCCTATTGTATACATTCTATAGAAATATGAATAACTTCTCTTATTTATTTTGTATGTGAATGACATTTTCACCATTGAAAGTTATTCATCCATGATTGGATCCATATAATCAACTATATACGATACATTCTTTATGATATAATTAGAATTGTTGCATTACTTCTATTGGATACAAATCACTCAGAATAATTATTTCACAACCAGAATATGCCTATAATCTACTCCCATGATTTTACATAGCTACTTGCAATCTCACCACAACTCCTTATCTATTAGATGTTGAATTGGAGGGTCAATATTTGACTCCTCTTTTTTCTACATCATGTTGAGAAGTTTTGTAAAATTGAATGAATATACCCCATACACACCAATATTAATATTTATAATATTTTTGGCATGATATATTGCTTTGAGATTTTTTGTTTGGAGATTCACTAGAGAGTTGTGAAATGTATCCTACAATATGTATAGAAAATACCCATTTTTAACATGCTATGAAAAAAATCAAGATGAAAACTTAATCGAATACATAAATTTTAAATATGTTAATGAATTTAAGAATCATGCCAACATCTAGCATAAAAGTACACCTTTGATCTAGTCCTCTATATTAGTTTTGAGAGAAAATACTATTACTCTATCATTAATAAAAGCAAAATACAAGGAGGTTGTAAAGGCTATTACAAAGGTTAACTGGCTTCATCACATCTTGACAATGTTTGGCATTACACATTAGGTGTGATAGCTAAAGTGGTATTCCAATAATAGGAAGTCTAGTTCACCAATAAAAAATATTGAGATCTATATGCACTACATTTGAGATATTATATAGGAGTAAGCACTTTTTTTGTCGCTAAAGTGACGAGTTAGAACATGAATCAAAATTATACCAAAATGGAATGGTCAATAGGAGAGTTGGTATCTTAGTTGTAGACCTCTCTCACAACAAATAGAAATTCCTAGGTTGAAGTCCTAACGGGTCCAGTCAAAATTTACAATCAATTTTTCAAAGCGTCCTTTTAAAAGTAGAAATATAGCAAAATAATTAGTGAAATAATGAACGATAGATTATAAAACAATTTTTCGATTAAAAACTAAATTTTTAATATACTTATATATGTGTTAAAAATAATTAAGTATAAAATATATTAGTTTTTAACTATGATAAATTGAAAATTTTAGTTTGGTTTGAGTCTAAAGAAACTACTTATGAAAGAGATTCTTTCCATTGAGTCTAAATTGAAAAGGATTTGAGAAGCGTGAAGTTAGGGTGCTCAACTACTTAGAGGTCCTCTCTCCTAATCAAATGCAAATGATTAGTTATACAAGAAATGACACATGATGTGTTGAAAGATGGTGTGTAAATTTTAGTTGTCTAAATATACTTTTGTAAATTGTAAAGGGAACACTTAATTCCTTAGAACATATTCTTAAGACACAAAATATGAAGACACACTTGCAACATTAGATGCCAAGTGATGTAGCAAAAAAGAATTCAAACTATTAGTTAAATTCAATTATCTCGTAAAAAGTTTAGTAACACATCTCAATCACAATAAAATGTGATAAAAATATTAAAAAACTGAATAGAAATACATTAGAATTATAATAACATCCTCATTAGCATTCCTTTTATTCAACCTTTATTGTGTTGCATATTCTTGACAATAATTGACCTTAAACTATTCATCTTCTAAAGAAAGTTGAAAATTACACTATAATACTCGAAAAAGCCTCTCCATATGAGTCACACAAACAATGTGGAGTCTGGAAAAATCATTTTAAGCAAATGCTTTTTCTACTTATCCGCCAACAATGCCATTCAACAAGACTACATTTCTTTGAGGCATGTTTAACAGTATGCCTCATTAATCCCACGGTTCCCGTCCTCATTAATCCCGCCCAAACTTTAATTTTTAAAACTCTTTTCTCCCGCTTGTAAGTTCTCCAACAGTAGTAACACATGGGTTTATGACTAGAGCAGACGCAGCCTGTGCCCAAATGGAAGCTCTCGAACCGGGATAAATAATGGAAATGCTCTAAAAGGCATGCATGTAAAATAGAAAAACCATCATTACTTATTGAATTTAATCCGCCAACAATGCCATTAGAATTTAATCATTTAATTATTACTTATTTTTCAATAAAAGACATAAAGCTTCAAATTTTTATTATATAAATGAAACAAATACATAACTGAAATAAATACATTTGCCAAAGGAACAAAGTTCCCACAAAAGCAAGTCTAGACCAAAGACTATACATCCATTTCTGAGAACCTTAGAAATTCAGCGTGGAAAACCACCTATCAAAATCTTGACAACAAGAAACAAAAGGGATGTCGAAGTATACATTGATAAGGTCCCAATACTAAAAACAGAGTAGCAAAACCATCATAGATTGGAAGAAATTGTCCAATTTCCCCCTTATCCCTCCTTGGAACCCTTAGTCCCTACAAAAACCCATATATAAACTTTTTTCTCATTGAATATATCTTCCATCACTATCGCACCTCCTCTCTAGGATGCAACTTACTTAGTTTCCATGAGTAGGATATATACAAAAGCAAACAATGAAGAGCATAGATCAAAGTAGAGATATAGTCTCTTAACCACCCTTTCCAAATCTTTGCATGAGATGAAATTGTCGTGCCTGTGAAGTGTGATACCTGCAGCTGCAACACAAAACAATCAATAGATCATTACAAGCATGGTTAGCAAATTTTAAACAAAGGAAGATAAAACCATGGCAAAGCGTTCTATCGCCTCCTAAGAGATGTGAGTGTGGATTTGCTCTTAGATCTAGATAAGCAAATTCTAGTGACTTGACTACACCTAGATGGAGGATTTGAAATGATAATGATGCAATTAAGCTATAAAAGAGAATGATTAAGTTACATGATTCAACAATTATGCTAGAAAATGATCAAATTAAGCTAGGTGTAAGACTCAATTGCCTATAATAACAATGCTCAAATGATATGCTAAGAGATATTATGCCTATAATAACAATGCATAAGATGCAAATGTGATGGGATGATTATTGCTCCAAAATGGGGGATGTTTATAAGATTTCCAAGGCCAGGGGTGAGGTGGTAGGAATCAATGGTCAAGATTGAGTCTGAAGATATCAATGGTGAAATTGGAGGAGGTTGGTGGAAAGGGAAAATTTGTCATCTCTATGGTGACAAGTGTCAAGAAGTTTTGCTCATGAGAGGGCAAGTGTCTAAGGAAAGGGGACATGTGGCCCAAGAATGCCATGTGTCTCAAGGGAAGAGTATCCACACTATAGGAGGTTAGGATAAGGAGGTTAGGATGTGCAAGCTAAGATAGGTTCAATTAAACCCAAGGTTAGATGGAATGGGTTACGTTTATAAGTGGTTAAGTTAGGTGGTTAGAAGTTAGGAGGCATGTGGGTAATTTGAATTTAAAAATTCAAATAATAGGAAAAGACTAATTAACTTTCAACAACTCATAAATTGATTTATTTAATTAATTAGAAGATTAGAAGAAATGATTGAAGATGGGGAGGGATTAATTAATTTGAATTAATTAATCAAAGGGGATTATTGAAATGATCCTATTAAATAAATCCTTAGATTTATTAATAAGTAGATGAGTGGAAGAATGTAATCAAATTGCTAATGAATTCAATTAAATTGGGGAGGGGGATTAATTAAATAATTGCTTATTCAATTAATTATCTTCAGACCATTTTTAGGTGTATACATTTTGCCCCTCTTTGAAGCGAGGTGTGATGACGTGTTGATTCAAATAATAATCTCATTTTGATGATGATATTGGCTTGATAGGATGCCCCAGCTATTGATTGATAAATTCCAGTATGATGATGCCCCCTCAGGAGATCAATTGAGATAATTGACCTATAGAATTTTGCGATTTTTTGCGAAATTGATATTCCGATTAGAAATGATTTGATTTCTGCAACTGTGGTTGATGAAAATGAGAGTTCTACAATCATGGTGATGTGGTCCTTGATTATTGATAAAGCTTGATTGGTTAGATTGATAAGATCGAGATTCAGTCTGGTTTCAATAATGACGCCTCCTGTATAAGACAAAGATGATCAAAGCGTCTGGTTTAACGAACGATATATCCTGTATAAGACATGATCAACATATCTTGTTTCAGGAAAGATACATCTTGTATAAGACATGATAGGATCGATTAAATTTGATAAGGTTAATTAGATAAATAACTGACAGTTTGTTTGATAAGCTGATGTTGGTTCCTATTGGTAGGGATAACATAAGATTTTCGCTGGGTCGACAATATTTGGAGAGAAATGAGTCATTAGTTTGATTGCGTATACACTTATGATGATACCTTGGTGATTCCTGCAATAGATTTAACCTTGGATAAAATGAGCATGCCGGATCCCATGCAAGAATGAAATGCAAGCTTAAATGCAAATGCCAGTGCAAATGAAATGCAATGCTACGTCCGGACCAGTCACTAGATTATTGCATTTTTGTCATCATTGAGCTTTTGAAATGTGGGAAGTGAGTACAAACATCGATGATATAATTAAACCATGATGACCTAAGCACTACTTTCCTGGCTTTTGATATGGCAAGTTAGCACAAGCATCGAGGTATAATTGAACCGAGATGACCTGAGTGTTGCTTGCGTAAAACAGGCAGTATTAACCATTTCAATACGCAAATCGAAAATGTCTTCGATGATCATGTCCCGAGACAAATTTGCACATATTAATGATTAATTGATAGACAACAGACAAGAAAAATATCATGTTCCTTCCTTGTTCCTCTAGTCAAAGACATCTTGGAGTCACTCAGAAATCATGATAGAGAAAATCAAGATAAAAAAAGTTGAACAATCATGTTAAAATCATTATTCAAAAGATATCATCCATGCGTTTAGACTGACTTTGTGATAGTTTGATGGTTGATAATTTGATCTCGTGTTTAACGTTGGATGTGTCTCAGTTTTTGCTTGATAAGAGTTGTTTAACTGTTGTTCTACCTGTTTGATTAAGCTCAAAATGATCAAGAATTCGTCCCCAGCTAAGTGCCGGATTTTTCCCCAAGCCTAGAAACAAAGTTGTTATGATATACTCAATGATCCAAACCATGGCGAGAAGTCACTCGGGATGCCCGCGTATGTACAAAGGCTTCACTATGAATATGGACAATGCCGATGAAAAATGAATGCAAGCATAAAGATGCATGAACTAATAGATGGAAGAGCTAGCAGACAGATAGCACATGTTTTCTAGGTTTTCACCATCTGTTTTTATTGCACTTTTTCTCATATTTGATTTTTTTTTGGATTTTTACTTTTTTTTTCTTGTTTTTTCTGCTTTTTCACTGTTTTTTATTTTTCTTCTTTTTCAAACATAGAATTTCTTCAGATGCATGCTATTGATGGGTTCGTCGAGTTAATCTCCGTCCTGTGTTGATATCTGATATGCTCCTGATCCAACTACTGCTGTGACCACAAACGGACCTAACCAGTTTGGTTCAAATTTTCCTCTCTTTTCTCGTTCTGCTTGGTTACGTGGACTTTCCTTTAGTACTAGTTCCCCTAATTGAAATATTCATGTTTTGACCCTGTGATTATAACTCTGACACATTCTTTGGTGATATACCTTTAAATGATCAAAGGCGTTTTGTCTTCGTTCATGGATTAATTCTAACTCTTGTAATCTAGATACTCATTGTTCTTCATCTGGGATAAGACCTTTTAATGATACTCGTAGAGAAGGTATCTCTACTTCTATTGGCAATATTGCTTCCGATCCATAAACAAGAGAGAAAGGTGTGGCACCTGTTGCTGTGCGATACGGATATAGTAGGCCCATAGAGTAGGGTTTAATTGAATATGTCAATCTCTTCCAGCATCATTCACTGTCTTTTTGAGGATTTTCAAAATAGTTTTGTTTGATGCTTCTGCTTGCTCATTTCCCCATGGATAGTAGGGTGTGGAGAATCTATGTTGGATCTTGAATTTTTCACATAGCTCTTGTAAATCTTGATTCTTGAACGGACGCCCATTATCAGTGATAATGGTCATTGGTATTCCATAGCGACAGATGATGTAATTCAAGATAAATGCAACAATTTGTTTTCCTGTGATATTTGTGAGAGGTATTGCCTCAATCCATTTTGTGAAATATTCTGTAGCTACAAGGATGAATTTGTGATCATTAGATGAAGAAGGATTTATCTTTCCTAGTAAATCAAGACCCCATTGGAAGAAAGGCCAAGATGTTGCTAAAGCATGAAGTTCTTGTGCTGGTGCATGAATCAAATTCCCATGGATCTGACATTGTTTGCATGTTCTATCTATCTGAAAAGAATCTCGTTCCATAGTCGACCAATAATAGCCCAAGCGTATGAGTTTTTTTGAAAGGGTAAGACAACTTGAATGAGTGCCACAAATGCCATTATGGACTTCATGTAAGGCCTTCTCAGATTCTTCTTGTTCGAGACATCTTAAAAGAGTACCGTCTAGACCTCATTTAAATAGGGTATCCGCAACAAGAGTAAAATGGGAGGATTGGCGAATAAAGTTTCTCTTTTGATTTTTTGATAAGTCGGGAGGTAAGGTGTTATCTTTCAGGTATGTGTAAGTTTGACCGTAATGGGAGGAATCATGCCCCACAAGTTGATAGATAGTTTGGGAATCAGGACAATTATGAGCAGGGTAAAACAACTCTTCCACCACGAATTCATAGCGCTGTTGATTTTCCTGTGTTTGAAGGAGAGAAGCAAGTGTAGCCATGACATCTCTTGCTTTGTTGTCATTTCTTGGAATCTGTTGAAAAGTTATTTCTACAAAGTATTTCTTGATATCATCAACCATCTTTTTATAAGGCATTAATTTTTCATCCTTTGTTTGATAATCGTCATTGATTTGATTGATGACGAGTTGAGAGTCTCCAAAGACTTGAAGTTGTGTAATGTTCCATTTTATAGAAAAATAGGGTTGTTATTCTTCTTCTTCAGAGCCATTATTTTGTTTTTGCCTCCAATCTTCGCTTGTGATAGGTATTTTGCTAATAGGTGTTCTTCGGATCTCTGAAGTTGTATTTTCTCAACTTCTTCATGGTATCAAAGCCTACATCTGTTGTTGCTTGTTCTTGATTTTTCAGAAGATTTTTGGAGGTTAGGGTTTCAGTTTTTTTAGAGCTTTTTTATTGGATCTGGGGTAGCTGTTTTGTTTCTGATCATTTTGGGCTCAAACGGACCTCACCGTTGAGATCAACACACCCAAAAACCCGCCATTTTTATATAAAATTTGTCAAATTTGGGTTTTTAGACAATTTTTTTGGTTTTGCCTTTTTTGGCATGAATTTCAAGAAATTCATCAAAAAAATCATTAAATTTTTTTAGAGCAGTTTGGGCCAAAAAATACCTCACTGTTGGCATCCGAAGGGCGTTTCTAGTCATTCTGATATATAATTCGACCTATTTCGATGACAAGGACATCTAGGCCATGATTTTTTCATTGGCACTCTTTATGAGGCACACAAATCCATACAGCTGTACCTCCAAATGCATCAAAAAAATTTCGTCAAAAAAAAAATTTAATTGTTTTTTTTTTTTTACACTATTTATGTCGTAAAAGAGGTTTTTTTTCTTTTGGCCGTAACTTGGTCATACAGAGGCACTTTTTGAAAAAAATTATATCATCGGAAAGATGTTTTCAAGCTCTCCTCAGATCTGGAGGTTTGATCTTCTGATTTTTCTTTTTTTATGGTGTTTTTTTCTATCAAAGCCATAAGTTCTTTTTTCCACTCCGGGAGACATAACTTGAGCATCCGAACTTCGTTTTTCGAAAACTTTATATCGTTGGAAAGCTTGTTCTATGAAATTTCTATTCATATGAGTTTTTTTTCCTAGATTCTACTCCAGGTATATTTTATTCAATTTTTTTCTTTTCAGCACTCTGGTGAATATCTTGGATGTTTCAGGTCCTGGGATCTCTTTCTTTGAGTAGGATGTCTCGTCTTTGGCTGTTGTTTCTGTATTTCCAGCCTAATGTCTCTTCTAATCTTTGTATACATAATTTTGTAAGCATTTATTTTTTTACAAATGCACTGAGATAACGTGCCACTATGCATTGTAAACTTGAGATCTTGCACATCTTGTGCCAAATTGTACATGCACTATATTATAAAGTGCCATGGGGGGTTGATGTTTGCCTTTTTTTGTCATCTACCTTTGTCACGTGAGTGTTCCTTCCACGACACTATGTACTTTTCTCCGCACCTTCGATGTTCCTAGTTCTTCGTCATGTAGTCCTTGTTGGCCATTCTTTTCAATGTACCTGTCCCTCTCCATTGTCAGTATTATGAGGGGGTTTCTCCTGTTGTTCTGATGCTTCCTTGGTTCGTTGGATTAGCTCTTCAGGCTTTGGTGTTTTATGCCATTTGTATCTTTGAGTTCAGTTGTTTGCCTCTGTTTGCCATCTGATTCGAGTAGTGTTATTTGAGGGAACTCATGCAGATTACAATCTTTTCTACCTCATCATCTTCTATTTCAGTGGAGGTTTTTCAGATTGATAGTTATTCTTCGACAGTATTTGCAGGTTCTTCATGCTTCAGTGATTCTTCTGCTCTTCTCTTGTTCCTATCTTTTTGGAACATTCTTGTTTGGAGGCTTCTTTAGTCCTTCACTTGCTTTTTCCGTCTCTTTTTGGAGTACAACTCACATGGTTTTCTCTATTTCTCTTGTTCATAGAGATTTGGTTGTGATTGGGTACCTCATCAAGCTTTGTTGTCGGGACCCAAATATTTTGCCTTCATCATGTAGTTGCATTATTTGCTTTATGCATTTAGTTTTTTAGCTACTCCCTAAGTTCATCTTAAGGGGGGGTGTTAGAGTTATCTTGTATTAGCTAATAATTATTTATTTAATTATTAGTCTATTATACTCCACGCTTAAGGTAAACTTAGGCATTTAATAATATTGTAGGTATTTAATAATTATTTTAATTATTAAATACACTTTATCTCTTTAGGGTTGCACACCTTTAGAGTTTCTATTATCCTTTTATAAGGATTGTATTGTACTTTTTGATTAATTGATTCCCTCTCTGAATGAAAATCTTCTTTTTCAGAGCCATTATTGTGTTTTTGCCTCCAATCTTCTCTTGTGATAGGTATTTTACTAATAGGTGTTCTTGGGATCTCTGAAGTTGTATTTTCTCAACTTCTTCATATTCTTTATAGGAACTTTTATGATCTCATGATGGATTTGGGAAAGCTATCGTGTGATGGTCAAATGCCAGATTAATAGTTTTTACTTATTATTGCCTATGAACAAATTATATATATAAGTCATCTAGTGAATAAGAATAATTTGATGAATATGTGGTTTTGGTTCATAAACGTTTGGCATGGAAAGCTGGTTTAATAGTCTTTGAAGGTTAAATTTTATTTAGATTTTTTTTTTTTTTTAATTTTATGTTTTTTTTATAGTTTGGTGGGAGCCCCACAATGTGGGGAGGCTCGACCCACGAACTATGGGGAGCCTCTACCTATAGCCATGGGGAAAGGATTTTCCATGACTGTGGGAAGCTTGCACCACATGTTGTGGGGAGGTCGTTTCCACACTTCGTGAGCAATGAAACCCCGCCAATCTCATTCACTGCGCAATAAATAAAATATGCCCCGACTGCTATTAATTCCAAGTTTGGAGTATTTAGTATGTTTTTATATTTTGTTTGATGTTTAGTTTCGGTATATATACATACATACATATATACATACATACATACATACATATATACATATATACATATATATACATATATATACACATAATTGTATACACACACACACACACACACACATATATATATATATATACACACATACATATATATATGTGTGTGTACATATACATATATATGTATATTTATATATATATATATATACATATACATGTATATACATATATGTATATGTATATATATATATGTATATGTATGTATATGTATATATATGTACATGTATATATATGTATATGTACATATATATACATATACATATATGTATATATATGTACATGTATATGTATACACATATATCTATATACATGTATATATATACATATACATATATATGTATATGTACATATATAAATATGTACATACACACACATATACATATATGCACACACACACACACATATATGTTTATGTATATATATATATATGTTTATGTATATATATATATATATGTGTGTGTGTGTGTGTGTGTGTGTGTGTGTGTGTGTATGTGTGTGTAAGTATACATATAAATATACATATATACATATACATATAAATATACATATATGTGTAGCGTCCTAAAATTGCGACACTTGCAATTTCGACTGCATTTCGGTCTTCACGATGGCGACGCAACACGCAACCTAAATGGAGACCCCGAAACCTGATTATGACACCAAAAACTGCATTTTTTGCACCCTGGCCTGAACCTCCTTTGCACCCTGCTGTCCCGGGAGGTGGGACCAGAGCGCCCAACGCCCTGGTCCCTGGCCCTATTTTGGGCCCGGTTTCCTATTGGACTTCGGGTCTTTATGTTTGCAAATTGGAAAATTATCTTTCCTGGTCGGCCTAAGGTCGGGAAAATCAGTCTATCAGCCCTAATTGACAAGTATATAAACTACATTTTCCTCTTTCATTCGATATGAGGGAAAAAAGCGTGGAAACTATACTCAAGCATTCAAGCATTCAAGCATTCCTTCAAGCAATTGATCATTCTAAGTCTCCATTCAAGGCTAAGTGTTGCATTCAAGACAAGGATTCAATCATTGAAGAGGAGATCACTTACAACACATTACATGCTACAACATACAACATACAACAAAAAACAACATCTATACCTTCGCACATAAGGATACAAACATCCTTACAACAAGGTATTAGTACTTGTTTTACATTACATTTACAACAATTTCTCATTTCTTGGTTAATTCCAAAACCGGGGTTTGACCTAAGGGGAAACCCCTAATCCCTAACCCCCCAATCATCTTCGCTTTTCTGTGTGTAGGTTGCAGGTACACGGCTGAAATTGAAGATCTGGAATCCTTGTGCAGAGACGAACAGATCCCCCTTCGTTTCACGGATTTTTCGGAGGACCGTGTGCACGCTGGGCGCCATCGTCTCGTCAACTTTTGCTCAAATTTGCAGGACAGCGCCGTATCGACATTTTACTGCTAATTCCAGGTCCGCAGCTTCATCCTATATCCCTATCTCAGTTTATAAGCGAATCTTTCTCACTTTCTATGCATGCCTAGTTCAATCTTTCCATCTACATTCTTTACAAAAGAGGGTATCCTTGCTATCACAACCCTTGAAACTCATTTAGCATCCAATCTTGCATTGTGTGGGATTGGATCTTGTGGGTTTCAACCCCTCTTTTGAATGTAAAGTCCCTCCTAAGTGAAAACCATCAACCCTAGAGTGACTCTCCCTTCTCTCTCCTTGGAGTTGGAAGAGGGGAGAGCAACTAGGGTTCGATCGCGATTTTCCGCTTTACATTTTGGTGAACTTGACGTGAACATCCTTTCTGATTATTCATAGTTAGATCTGAAAATTGGATTCCTTGATTACATTTCCATGTTTGATCTTTTGCAAAATTTTAGAGGTTAATTGCATAAAAACCCTAAATTTTCTTTTTAAGTAATTAAACTTGTGAAATGTTTAATTGTTAATGCTTGTTTCAGATCTGCCCTTCTATTACAAATTATCAATTCATATCTGTGCTTTAATTTTGAAAATTAAGCGGTTAAGTGTCAAAACCCTAATTTTTGAAACCCTCTTGATTCAACCTTTGTCCGACAATTTCACTGATCAAAACATCCCCAAATCAGCTGTAACTTTGGATTCCGCAATAAAATCATAATATCTTTCATCCCTGAAAATTTGGAAAAAAGTTGCGAGGACCGTGTGCACTTCGAGCGCCATCGTCCCCGACATTTTTTCCGAAATTTCGGGAGCGAGATCTTACTGTATTTTTCTGCTAAAATCCAGAATTTTGGCTGATTTTATCAATTTTAACACCTTCAAAATTACAGTCAAAGTTGGTCTAGCGATTGCTTGGATTGAGGCTTCTAATCATTCAAAAATTGGTGAAATTGAAATTTTGTGTCAAAATTGTGTTCTTACAGTCCTAAATCTGAAAAGTGTGTTTGCATTCATTCGAAATTTCAGTGATTCATTCAGATTTTTGCAATTTGTGACTTTTGAAATTAAGTGCTTCATTACAACAACTTTGATTTCTGCTTTCAAAATCGAATTTTGCGTGAAATTAAGTCAATTTTTAAAATCCAAAACTTGCATTACTTTTGGTATTCCCTCTAAAATCATAAAATTCAAAATTTCAGTTTCCCTCTCTTTTTCAAAATTCAAATTTTGCATTTTTCGACAATCTTGGTAGGGTTCAATTTTGGGATTGCAACTTTAATTTGGCCTATCTACAGATCGTAAAATCACTCAATTTTTTCAGGTTAGCTGTAAAATCATCATAACTTTCATCCCTGCAAATTTCGAAAAAAGTTGCGAGGACCGTGTGCACTCCGAGCGCCACGGTCCTGGACATTTTTTCCGAAATTTCGGGAGATTGCCCTTATTGTATTTAACAGCTTAAATCTGGAAGATTGGCTGGTTTTACTGAAATTTGCTACCTTTAAAATTCAAAATCTTCTCTCTCTCTCTAGTGCATGAGTTTTACAACAATAAGCCCTACTTACACTATTCCCGTTAGACGAAGCCTTAGAATTAAGTCTTTCCAAGGTTTAATTACTGAGGAGATGGAACCTAATTTGAATGGTCTTTTTAACGAGGACATGGGTAATTCCTCTAACCCTCTTAATGATGAAGAATCTCTCCATGAGGTTTCTGTAGAACAACTTTCAAAATTGGATAACCAATTTGACGATTTTTGACAATGGATGTCTCAAGAATACCCTGATAGTCAAGCTCTTCCTTTAATTGAGGGTCTAAAACGTATGCTTCAAAGTGATAAGAATGGAATTGATATTTTGCGTGGTATTGCACACATTGTGGATTCAAATGTGATACCTATGAAAAGTTGTGCCGAAACCTTAGGTTATACACAACCTCCTACTCAAGACAATCATTCTATTCCTTTGACGACTCCTATTGCTAGTATACCTACTTTTACATCAAACATAATGACTACTTCAACACAAGACATTCCTCCTATGATCACCAGTCATGGGGGCAATCCCTCTTCTTCAATTAACCCTCTTCCTTCATTCAATCCAACTTCTTCATTCATTCCTTCAATGAGTGTTCCTATTACATCTCCACAAATGAACATGACGCAAGGGGGCAACTCGTTTAATCATTCCATTCCTCCTTGTAGTGTTCCTCATGTCCAATCATCTCCTATGACTAACTATCATAGTGTCCCACCACCTTACTCTCTACCTTCTTTCAATAACATAACACATCCATCACAATCCAACACGTCTAATATGAACTCTTCGACTGAAGCGACCATTAACAATCTTGCACAAACTGTCTCTTCTTTACAGCAACAAATTGCCTCTATGAATCAATCTAAGTTTAGTGTGCCCACATTTGATGTTGCGAGCCCACTTTCTCTTGATATTGTTCGAGCTATTCCCCCTAAACATGTTGAAATTCCACATTTGGAGCTTTATAATGGTAAAGGTGATCCTCTAACACATGTTAAGACCTTTCAAACAATATGTACTGATTTTGCTTATGACCAAAGGTTGCTTGCAAAATTGTTTACTAGAACATTAAGAGACAAAGCCCTACAATGGTATTGCTCATTGCCTTCTTATTCTATTACTTCTTTTGAACAACTTGCAAATGCTTTCATTCAACAATTTCAAAACAATATAAGTCCTAAAGTTACTTTGATTGATTTAATGCATTGTAAACAAGGTGTTAAAGAAAAAGTGACTGATTTCATTGGTAGATATAAGCATTTGTATGCTCAAATTTCTTTTCCAGTGCCTGACAATGATATTCAAAGAATCTTTATTTCTAATTTACAAAAAGATATTTGAGACAAACTCCTGTTTTCTGAGTTTACTTCTTTCCAACAGTTGTGCGCAACTCTTCACAATTATCAACTGACTGTGAGTCAAATGGAACAATCACATCCTATGGCTCCGAGTGATAAGGGTGATAGTAGTCAACAACCATTTGGGAAGTTTAAACCGAACAGAGAGTCCATTAAATTCAATGAAAACATCATCAACAACAATGTGAATGCAACATCAGGTGTGTCTCCTATTTCTAAGTTTTTCAAGAAAGAAAGAAAGTTTATTCCTTTGAATGAATCATTGCATAGTATTATGAATAAGTTATTGGAACAAAATGTGCTTACTCTTCCTCCTATACGGCAAATTGATCCTACAAAGATTACTTCACCTTATTTTGATAACAAATCTTTTTGTCAATTTCATCGTCAACCTGGGCATGATACTGAAAAATGTTTTGCTTTAAAGGGTAAAATTCAAGATTTGATTGATAATAATACTATCTCTGTTTCTGGTGTGAATGATAAAGGTAACAAATATGTAGCTCCTCCTAACCAAAATATTTTGATTTTTACTGATCCATTACCTTCTCATACCTCTAATGCGATTGATACTACTGATTCCACTGTCTCACCTGATGATCTCGTGTCTATGACTCTGAATGTGATTAACTTTGTGGAGTAGCAGAAAATCCCTAAAGAACCTTCCATCACATTTGATTCTAGTGAAACTATCAGGGCACCTGATGGTCCTTTATATATAGTTGCAAAAGTCAAAAATACACCTTGCCGTGGAGTGCTTATTGATCCTTCTTGCATGGTTAATGTCATTTCTGAAGAATTTCTTTTTACTTTGCAATTGAATCAAGTGATCTATGACAAAACAGATGTGATTGTGAAATTATTTGATTCATTTTCTTCTCCTGCAATTGGTTCTATTACATTACCTATTGAGGTCCATAACAAATCCCTAGATGTGAACTTTGCTATTATTCCATCTTCCGAACAATTTCATGTGAAGCTTGGCTATCCTTGGCTATCTTCCATGAAAGCTATTGCTTCTCCTATCCACAAGTGTCTGAAATTTCCCCATAATGGTGAAGTTGTTACTGTCAATCATAGTCTCTTTAAACCAGCTGAAAGAACTTCTAGTGTTCCTATTGATCATTTTTGGCCTAAACAATTTCAATCTCTTCCTCCGCGAAGTGATCATCTTTTCAAATCTTATCAAAAGTGGAAAAAAGATATGATCCTATCTCTAAGTGAACCTAGAACACCCAAACTTGATATTCCTATCGTTCTTGAGAAGGAAGTTCTTCCTTTGAAAGATAAAACTAATGTCTTTCCTCAAGACGATTCCCAACCCATTCCTATGGATGTGACTATGCCTATACCTAATAAACTTTCTAAGAGTAGACCTATACCTCCTCGTCATGATGGACTTGGTCTCCTTCCTAAACCAAATATTCCTCCTTTATATGGAGCAGTTCCTCCTCCTTCCTCTTATGGAGAGAAGAGACCTTCCTCTTCTCCTATTGTTCAACCTAAGAGACCACAACCTAAACACCCAAGTGATAAGGATGAGAACATTCCTCCTCCTCAATCTTCTCAACTTCCTACTAAGACTAGACGAAATCGTTCTGCACGTGAACGCCGGCGAAAGCGTCGTCTTAGAGCTCAGGCAGCTGCTTCTCAAACTTTGCAATCTCCAAAAACACCTTCAACAAGCATTATTCCATTTTCTCCTCAGCCGACGATTGAGCCGAAATCTCCTAAACATAAGATGCATGATGGTCTTGATCCTGTGCGAGTTAAAGATCCTATTTTTATAAATCTTGATGATGATATAGATGAAAATGTTATTCATGATGAAAATGCTACTTCTCCTGTTCATTCTGATAGTGAATATGAACTTGTTGATGTTGATAACCATTTATCTAATGAATTTTCTAAAGCACTTATCCTAGCTCCTAGACAAGAACAACGTGGCTTGGAACATGAACATAGCCCTTGTTTGGATCTTGTGATAGCTCCATCTGCTGTGTTGGATGTTCCTCCTCTAGCATGTTCCCTACCTTCCCGAAACATTGATCAGCAAGATCGGGGGGTAGATGATGTGCTAGACTAGTTTCATTAGCATAGCAGATTCTCTCCTCCTCTCTTTTGTTACTTCTTCTATATGTTATTCTCATTCTTCTATTTGTTGTCCTTAGTGTTGTCTACTTGAGGACGATGCAAAGTATTGAGATCTCTCGATCTCTCTCATGTTGACTCAAAAGACACATGTGTTCCCTTCTTCTAGGTGACCTTCCTTGATTGGGGAATGAAGAACAATTATGCATACATACATATGATATACATGAATAATCATACAGCATACTGACCCCGAGGAAAGCGAAGTCACCTTGTGCTTTGTGTTTTGTGTCTATTATCCTTGGGCTTATCTCACACTTGGGGGCTAAATCCTTGTGATAACGTGCTCCTTTCTCATTTCTTATATGTATCACTACCTTAAAGCAATCACCCCCGGTGAGGCGTGTGCGATCGCTTTAACGTAGGGGGGCATACATCCCGTTCATATCTTTTCAAGATACTTGAAAATTTCTTGGCAAATTTAACCTTGCCTTGAAAATTTTTGATATCTTTCTTGCATGACTCATAGTGAGGGAACCTTACTACTGACAGTCATGGTTCTCCCTCATGATCTTCCCTTTTACTTTGTCAATCGAAGTCGTAAGATCCTTAGTCCACTGGGGGCTTGGTGTATCTTGCCTCCTTGACGTGGTGAAAGTTTTTCAATGTTGTTTTCTTGTACTTTATCGAAAGTATTGGCGTAGGCTTATACTCCCGCTAAAGTGGGGGCTAAATGTAGTGTCCTAAAATTGCGACACTTGCAATTTCGACTGCATTTCGGTCTTCACGATGGCGACGCAACACGCAACCTGAATGGAGACCCCGAAACCTGATTATGACACCAAAAACTGCATTTTTTGCACCCTGGCCTGAACCTCCTTTGCACCCTGCTGTCCCGGGAGGTGGGACCAGAGCGCCTAGCGCCCTGGTCCTGGGGGACCAGGGCGCCCAGCGCCCTGGTCCCTGGCCCTATTTTGGGCCCAGTTTCCTATTGGACTTCGGGTCTTTATGTTTGCAAATTGGAAAATTATCTTTCCTGGTCGGCCTAAGGTCGGGAAAATCAGTCTATCAGCCCTAATTGACAAGTATATAAACTACATTTTCCTCTTTCATTCGATATGAGGGAAAAAAGCGTGGAAACTATACTCAAGCATTCAAGCATTCCTTCAAGCAATTGATCATTCTAAGTCTCCATTCAAGGCTAAGTGTTGCATTCAAGACAAGGATTCAATCATTGAAGAGGAGATCACTTACAACACATTACATGCTACAACATACAACATACAACAAACAACAACATCTATACCTTCGCACATAAGGATACAAACATCCTTACAACAAGGTATTAGTACTTGTTTTACATTACATGTACAACAATTTCTCATTTCTTGGTTAATTCCAAAACCGGGGTTTGACCTAAGGGCAAACCCCTAATCCCTAACCCCCCAATCGTCTTCGCTTTTCTGTGTGTAGGTTGCAGGTACGCGGCTGAAATTGAAGATCTGGAATCCTTGTGCAGAGACGAACAGATCCCCCTTCGTTTCGCGGATTTTTCGGAGGACCGTGTGCACGCTGGGCGCCATCGTCTCGTCAACTTTTGCTCAAATTTGTAGGACAGCACCGTATCGACATTTTACTGCTAATTCCAGGTCCGCAACTTCATCCTATATCCCTATCTCAGTTTATAAGCGAATCTTTCTCACTTTCTATGCATGCCTAGTTCAATCTTTCCATCTACATTCTTTACAAAAGAGGGTATCCTTGCTATCACAACCCTTGAAACTCATTTAGCATCCAATCTTGCATTGTGTGGGATTGGATCTTGTGGGTTTCAACCCCTCTTTTGAATGTAAAGTCCCTCCTAAGTGAAAACCATCAACCCTAGAGTGACTCTCCCTTCTCTCTCCTTGGAGTTGGAAGAGGGGAGAGCAACTAGGGTTCGATCGCGATTTTCTGCTTTACAATATGTATATATATGTGTGTGTATATATATAAGTATACATATAAATACACACACACACACACACATATATACATATATACATATATACATATATATATATATATATACATATATACATATATATATATACATATATATATATATATGTATATATATATATATATGTATATATGTATATATATATATACATATATATATATATATGTATATATATATATATATATGTATATATGTATATATATATATACATATATATATATATATGTATATATGTATATATATATATATATGTATATATGTATATATATATATGGATATTGTTGCCCCCATATTTGGCATACCTAAAATTTGAATTTCAAATCAATCTCATGTTGAATGAAGATCCAATAGGTGTATATGTGTAAGCAATGAACACGCAATCCAAGGTCATTGCTAGTCAAAATATGAAAAATGGAAGATTTTTGAGAATTACCATGAATTGAGGGAAATCAATTGACAGTCAGAATCTAAGTGTCATTTTGTATCACATGGCCAACTTTCACTTGAACGTAGTTCATACTTTGTCATAATTTAAACTTTCATTTTTTGGTGTCTGTTGACCCAAAATGATTAAAATATCTCATCCTAGGGGCTTTGTCATGAGGTGTAAATAATTGTGTGGACCTATTTCCCTGCCATTGACGCATCTTTCAAATAAATTAATTCTCAAATAATAATTTAATATTTTAAATTATTTTAATATGCCTGGTCATTTGCAATAAAAAGCTGTCTAAAAAAATCGGTTGCATTCTTCCTTGATTCCTCTCTTTGATCAATGGTTTCTAAGGTCTAAAGGATAGTTTGTGGAAGTAGAAGGTTAGAAATGTTCACTTTTTGAGCATTCTTAACCTCCTTTCTTAACCTTTTGTCAAGAAGGTTAGAAATGCTCACTTTTTGAGCATTTCTAACCCGTATTTCTAACCTCTCACAACACAAAAAAAAGGTTAAGAATGCTCAAAAAGTGAGCATTCCTAACCTTATTTCTTAACCTCGCGGGCCCCACTTTGTCAAGAAGGTTAGAAATGCTCACTTTTTGAGCATTCTTAACCTCTTATAATTGTAGAATGGAAGCACAAACATGCCGCGAATTCTGGATATGAATGCAAAAGTGTGAGAGGTGTAGTCAGGTCGCATGAATTGTTTGCACACAATGAAGAATATGGCAAGTGTAAACAAGCCATACATCACAGAGAAAATGAAGGAGTGACAATTGAAATGATTGCAGGATATGTACCACATTATCTCAGGCACTTATCAAAGCGTAAAGGTTAGAATGATTTTCTATCCGGTAGATGTAACCACTTTGGTAGTTTTGCGTGCAGAATGTGAAGCATGGACAATCCTCAGAGGTCCTCTTTCAAAAGTCATCTTTTCTTTTTCCATCGCCACCCCAACAAGTCATTGTAGAATTTGATGATGATTAAATTCCATATGGACAGGGAGGGTGATCACTGCCAACGTTGTGTCCTCCTCAAACAACATGGATGTTGAGCGCTCTATCAATTTCTGTGTAGTGCTATCAAATTCTACGAACTTCCCACACAACAAGCCCACTCTTGCAGCGCGGTTCCACTCGTTCCAGTCCTACATAGAATAGATATTATGAATGGTCTAATGAAACGCCTCAAGAAGATGTCACCTCATCATGATAGGCACTGCATAAATAATGCTAGTTAACTTCGCTGCAATCTCCATTATTCCCACCAGTTGAAGTCATTTAACGCCATGTAAAATGCAGGATGTGAATGCATAAACAATGTATATGAACTGTTTGATAGAATGTCACGTGAAATGCCATGAGTGGAAGGTTAAGAACAACAAATGAATCTTTTGATAAGGTGCTTCGAAGAAATGTCAAATGGTTAAAAGCAAAAACCGCTAACTGTTCATTTGCTTTGGTAGATATGACATTCATGGTATTCAACAAAGCGTAGAGGATAGATGAATTTTTTCAGTCATGTAGCTGCAGTTGCTTTGGTAGACTTATATGCATCGTGGAGCATACTCACAGCAAGAGAGGCAATACCAATTTTAGTAGATGTTGAAACAGATCCAATACCATAAGTTGGTCTAGTTTAGGTACCTCCAGGAGTTTCTCACGTTAGATACCCAAGGGCAGGAGCAACATGAAAGGTAGGAGAACAAGGAACAATGGAATGCATGTAGATTATGGAAGCATAGACAATGCACGTGAACTGTTTCACAGATTGCAGTATTATAGGATATGAATGATGTAAATTCGATGACCAATCTTCAAAAACTATCAAGCAATTTATAAATGACACGTAAACAATTGCCTTTCGTAACTTGTGCACAAACAAAAGACTTTGAATAAATTGTCTCAAAGAGATATCATCAAAACAAAATGAAATGATTTCAGAATGTGCACCAAACGCATTTTTCAAGGAAGGTCTCAGAATCTTTGAATTAGTGTAGCACCTTCGAACAAATCCTAGCATTGTAAGTTTTGTTTGCTTGCGATTGACCATCATGCCCATGGTAGCCATCTTGAGGACATCCTAAATATTATTATTGGGACACCTTGAGATTGCGATGGTTGTGTGGACGTGTTTTCTTGAAGTGTTTGAGCATGGTGAAGTTCATACAATGTGGAAGCTCGGTTATCTCATGAATGTGATGTTTTCAGATTCTACATTCAAATTGCAAAAGTCAAACCTTGAACATGTAATGTTTTACCAAATGCCATGGAGAATGTGGTCTAATGAATGTTGTGATCAGGGTCTGTGGGTGGTAATGTTGCATTATGCATGGAATTTCACAATATGAATATGACTGAAACAAAAGTAAAGAGTCTATATTTTCAACTTCTGATGTTGACCATGAGCATTGGGCTCAAATGTTTCTCCATTAAGTGGCATTCCATTGCGGAATGGAGAAGGCGATTTAGATGTCTATAATTTGGGCATGAAACAAAAAGTGGGTAGCCGTTTGAGAGAGCTTGTAGAGGAATTAGCAATTCATTTGGGAGAATCACAGTTCATTTCCCTACATGCGAATTTTAATCTGGAATGATGCAGATCATCGAGGCATAGCCAAGGAAAGTGAACTATTTGAGAGAATGCTTCAAAGATTGTGGTCGCATAGGCAATGCATGTTAATGTTTGACAGAATATCTCAGAAATGTCATTTCATGAAATGCAATGGATGCAAATATAGAAGATAAGACACGATAAATGAACTATTTGGCAAGATCCCTCAATGTAGCAAATTTGCGGCCTCGAGAGGATATATATTTCAGTTGATTCATTTGACAGAATTCCTCATAGAGGCATCATCTCATGAGAGGTATGGTTATGAGATATGCGGCACACAAATTTGTTTAAAGAACTACATTAATCAAAGTATAATGCAAATCTTGTAACTTTGAGACAAAATTCTCAAAGAAATGTGGTCTCATGGAATGCCATGGTTGTAGCATATGTACAGAACTGGGTTAGTTGAAAGAAAACCTTGAAGAGACATTACCTCATGGATCGCAATGAGTGCAAAAAAAAATTGGATTTTACAAAGAAAGCTCTCAAAATTATTGAATTAATGCAGCTCAACATTATAAGCTTTCTTTGTGTTCTAAGCGGTGAATGTGAGTTGTAGATGTTTTAATCACATAAACTATAACATTTATGTAATTGATGAGTGAAATCATAAGAAATTCTTTGACAAAATGAATCGAAAAGGTGTTATATCCAGAAATGCTAGGCTCTGTGACTCCAAGGAAGTGTAGGTGCTGACCATGAAGGATATCTAGCTAATACAGTTGGAATGTGTGTTTTTGGAGGGCAAATGACTGCTTTATTTCGACAAGCAGTTCACTAATGTATATACATGTTATGATCTCAAATGGTTAGATGGCGAGATGATGACAACTTCAGATGAAGTAGATAAAGATGGAGAAGTGCCTCAACATAGCTTATGACTTGGTTCTTCATCAATATTACAAGTTTGAATTTGTACTTTTGTAAAAGTGACTTATGTCACATATTTTAACCAAAGGTTAGGAAATTGACTTTTTATGCGCATAAGTGTGTAAGTTATTAACTCTTTGAAATTCACGTAGAAAAGAGTTAGTTATTAACCCAAGAATAAATTTAGTTACTAAGGTGGTTATTCTGGGAAGCCTATAAATACAAGGCTATTTGTAATGTATGGGGGGGACTTTTTACAAAGGGGAAAACTTTGTCGGAATTCTAGGAGAAACTTGTAATGACATTTTGATTTGCACTATGTGTAGAAAGGATTTTGGACTTGTATATTTCCAAAAGGATAATGAAGGATACGTCTTAGTTAGTGTGTTCTAAATGTATTCATGTGTTATCATTGCCGATTTCTTGTATGTCAAATTGGTAGTCTTTTTATGTATATGTGATTTGTATAATTGATGTGATGATGCACAATCAACCTTTGGTATCTCAGTTTGAATGTGTCAAAGTATCTTATCTCTGCGTATGTTGAGATTTGTCATTCTTCTTTATCATTATCTCATGGCTAAGCATATTACATTATAAACTCCCCTTTGTAATTTGTTGCAATGTTGAGAAATCTCAGTTGATGGCCGTATGTCTATTGTTGGGGTTTTTATCTTTATTTCTTGTTTAAGTTCTATGTTTTCTCCTTTATGTAATTTCAGGTTAAAAGTACACGAAAATCCTAAACACCCCTATCATACGAGGGAGCTGCCCCTCTCAAACGCAGAGGAAGATTGTGTTTCATAGAACGATCTCTCCAACTGTTGGAACGTTTGTCACTGCTCATCAGGCAAACAGGGTCAGTTTCAGGTAAACAATCACAGTGACAAATCTGTTTACCAACATATATACATATGTATATATGTATATATTCATATGCATATACATATACATATGCATATACATATGTATATGTATATACATATACATATGCATATACATATACATATACATATACATATACATATACATATACATATGTACATATGTATACATATGTATATGTATATATCTATATGTATATGTATATATATATTAAATATATATATATATATATATATACATATATATATATATACATATACATATATATACATATACATATATATACATATACATATATATACATATACATATATATACATATATATATATATACACACACATATATATATATATATACATATATACATATATACATATATACAGATGTATATATATATATATTTATATATATATATGTATATATGTATATATATATATATGTATATATATATGTGTGTGTGTATATATATATATATATATATATATATATAGACACACACACACACATATAGATAGATAGATATATGTGTATGTATATTTATGTTCATGTGGTGGATAAATGGTATATTTAATAATGGAGTTTGTTTTAAGTATAGATGTGGGTAGTTTAACTTTTGTAATACCTGGTTAGTGATTGAAAATTGGTTAATGGTGTTATAAAATCGTGATATCAGATCAATATAGTGATCATTATTTTTTAATTATGGTTAAAATTTGAAGTATAACTGGCTTCTTAGATATTTTAATCTTGTTATATATTGCTTAGAATAATTGGTAAACAGAGGGGATTAATTATTAGATTTCATCATCTGAATTGAAATAGTTGTAAATATATAAGGGATGGAATGTCTTGCAATGAATGTTTTTTTTTTTTTTTTAAATTTTGTATTTCCTTATCTATATGAAAGATAAGTGGATGTTCATTATTACTGGTTCTTGTTTCCCTTTAAGTGGTCAAGGGTTACTAAGTGACCAAACGTTGACCTTTAGGTAGGTTAACCCTCGCAGAGGTTGCAAATTATCCAATCATATAGTTGTTGAGCTTAGAAAACCTCTTGGTTGAACAAAATTAAATTTTTGGTAAATATAAGAATCTTTCTTGCATCATAAATGAAACTAATAGAGTAAATTTTTATTTCACTCTATTAACTAGAATATTATTTTTTGTTTCCACATATTTATTGGTTCGTTCATGATCAAAGGTCTCTCTCTCTCTCTCTATATATATATATATATATATATACTTTTATACATGATTAGGTGTTAGATTGGGGTTAAGTAACTTAAATGGGGTTGGGCGAGTTTTAGGCTCCAAATGTATTAACTGAATAATGGTTGTAAGATTATTGACATCAATGCATCATTTTTGTGTGGGATACTTTAGTTAGTGAGATGTTAATGTTTTGACTTGGATATTGTGTTGATGTCTAATTGAACCCAACTGGTGATTGTCCAGTGTGAGGGATAATGTTTATATCCAGTTATCTCATTAGATAAGTTGATAGGTATTAAATTTAGAAAGTAATCTAGTAGAATCCTTGTTTTTTAATGTTCTTAAGTAACTAGTAAAGTATGCTTTGTAATCGGGTTAGTCATGCTCTTGTATTCTTATTGAATTGTTATATTTAATTTAGTATATGAATCTTTTGATCATAGTCTTGTTACCTTAAATTCAACGTTAAGTAGTGGTTGTCCTTTAGAGGTAGAGAGTGGATAGAAACCATGAGGTAGAGTGCTTACTCAATATGTTAGAGGTTATCCCTTAAAAATAATAACTATTCTAAATGCTCTCTTGTATGTAATTTTGTTTGGAAACCCATATTTAGGTGTGAGTGTTTTAGGGATGCATTTCCTTGGTGTTATCTTATTCATTATATAAGATGTATTCATAAATCACACTTTATATGATCTTAGTGTTCCTAGCTATCATATTGGTTTATTTTTATGTTGGAGTTAGTGTTTGGAAATCCGTAAGGTATTTTGTAGGGATCCTATTTTGCAAATAGTCTTTAATTCAGTTGTCTAAGAATTCATCTCTGTTTCACCTAAGCGGGTGGAAGCCAATGAGAGAACTGTCTGGTGTAGGGGACCCTAGAAAGGGTTGCATACCCGCTTCTATTTTGAATTTTTTTGTTTAAGTCTAACTATGAAGTCTCTGCGCATTCACATGGGCAAGGCCATCCACAATGAGCCCCTGATACTGTAGGTCCAACCCTTAGGTTTGTCTCTTTTGAGATGTCTATTCTTCTCACTCTTCCTAGGTTATATGTTTACCCTTGCAAGTATAGTGGTGGATGTTAACCCAATTAACGTTATCATTTGGTATAACTTGTTGATCTCTTATCTAACATTTGATTGATCTAATGTGTTCTTCTAGTGGTGTAGATTGAGTGCAGGAATGTGCAGTAGGTCGAGTTAGGTTTTGAACCGGGAAGATAAATCTTTGATATGAAGTGACAGTGATGTTCACTTAAGTAAAGGTGGGCCTTACATGTTTGTGGGAAAGGTAGACGATATTAGGTGAGCATTAAGATGTATCCTATATATCTTGTGATTGATTCATTAATAAAAGAAACTGGAATTAGCAATATGAAAATGCAGATTTTAGAAATGAGTAAGTGATTGGGATTAGGTACATTTGGTATTGTTGGTAAACAGATTTGTCACTGCGTTCGTTTATCTGAAACTAACCCTGTTTGCCCGTTGAGCAGTGACAAGCGTTTTAACAGTTGGAGAGATTGAAGTGAAACTACAATCTTCCTCTATGTTTGAGAGGGGAAGCTCCCTCATATGATAGGGGTATTTAGGATTTTGTTTACTTTTAACCTGAAAGTACATAAAGGAGAAAACATAAAACTAAAAAGAAATAAAGATAGAAACCCCAACAATAGACATACGAGCATCAACTGAGATTTCCCAACATTAGCAACAAATTACAAGGGGAGTTTATAAGGTAATTGTAGCGTCGTAAATTGTACGCACTTGCTAGGGTGGTACAATTTCACACCTAGTTTAGCACCCGCCTTGGCACATTTTGCATTTTGCATTGCATTTCCCCTTTAGCACTTAATTAATTAAATTAATTAGGTCTAAGGTTCTATTTTATCATCTCCCATATCATAAAGTTGGGCCCTTTACATTAAAGTGTGCCCCTTTCATTTTATTCCTCTAATACATCATTTAATCAAAAACCCTAATTAGGTCCTATTTTGAACTTGGGGGCTTGATTTCAGGGGTCAAAACATCTCGAAATCAGCTATAACTTCGGGATTCACTCTAAAATCATCATATCCGACGACCCTGAAAATTTGGTGAAAAGTTGTCAGGACCATGGCGCCCGACATGCACATGGTCCTGGACATTTTTCCCGAAATTTTAGGAGCACGATCCAATCATAAAATAAAGCTTAACCCCAAGAAATTGGTGGGAGATTCAATCTCTAGGTCGGCCTAAAGTTGAAATTAAGACCTAGGGTTTCATATATAAGAGCTCTCTTTCTTCATTTGAAAGGATACGAATTTTGGTTTCAAGGGCCTTCTATGCAGCGAAAGAGCAGATCTTTGAAGACTTCAACAACATTCAACATCCATCCATTAAGCATTCATCAATTTCATTCATCCATTTAGGGCTTTGAAGACATTGAAGAGCAATAGGGGATCACCGACTGAAGATTGGCTTGTACCCCTCCCTTGGGGTTGGGTATGATTTCATGTTGTTTTCATGTCTTTGCATAAGCCTCATTATATCATTTGTATTCATGCTTTAGATCACTTTGCATCTTGATTTGGAGCACTTACATTATCATTTGCAAGCAATTAGGGTTTACTTTCTAGGTTGCTCTAGTTTGCTTGCATTTTAGGATCTTGCACACACACAAGGTCTGCACACACACTACTTTTACAATACAACTTGGCTATTCGTGGAGGTGGAAATCACCAAAGCGGGGGTTTGACTAAGGCAAAACCCTATATAGCCGCCCACCATACCTTTTCAAATATAAGTGCAGGTTTCGGGATTCGGACGACGCCGCAAGTTGCAGATTCGACGGAAGTGAATTGAGACAGAACAACACACCAAATTGCAGAGAAAAAGACCAGGACAGGGGCGTGGGGCGCCCTGGTCCTGCCAGGACAGGAGCGCTGGGTGCCCTGGTCCCTGGGACAGGGGCACTGGGCACCCTGATCCCTCTGTCAGATAATAGTTTCAGCATTTTTCTGACAACTTTTTAGGTTGCAAAATAATAGTTTCAGGAGCAGAATCAGGACAGTGGCGCCCGTGCCCCCGTCCCGAACATTTCCACTCAGATTTTAACCCCAGGTACACATCTGCATTCTCCTTTTATCCTTGTGTTTACAGCTTTTCATCACTTAATCTCAATCTTGCAATCTTGTTACTAGTTCATACTTGCACTCTAGGGCTAGTAGTTGAACTTGCATCATTTTATCTATCATTTGCAACAAAGGAATAGAAATCCTAATAGGTAGGTCGTGGCTCTCTCTTCCACAGAAAGAAGTAGCCAATTGTGTGATACCTCTAGGCTCTTTCATATTCCACAAGTGTGTGATTGAAAGTGAGATTAGGGCATGTTTGCTTAGTGCCACTTTTTCCCCCACACAGTAATATGCTTAGACATGAGATGACGATAAAGAAGAATGTCAAATCTCAATATACGGAGAGATAAGATACTTCAACACATTCAAACTGAGATACCAAAGGTTGCTTGTGCATCATCACATCAATTGTACAAATCACATATGCATAAAAAGACTACCAATTTGACATATGAGAAATAAGAAATGATAACACATGAATACATTTAGAACACACGAACTAAGACGTATTCTTCATTATCCTTTTGGAAATATACAAGTCCAAAATCCTTTCTACACATAGTACAAATCAAAATATCATTACAAGTTTCTCCTGGAATTCCAGCAGAGTTTTCCCCTTTGTCCAAAAGTTTTTTCTTCAACAATACCAAAAGCCTTGTATTTATAGGCTTGTAGGATAACCAATTTAGTAACTAACTTTGGATAGGTTAATAACTAACTCATTTTTATGCAAAAAGATCTTAGTTAGAAACTACTTCACTTTTGCATGAATAAGGTCCACTTTCTAACCCTTAGTTACAATGAATAGAATAAGTCCATTTTACAAAAATACAAGTTTAAACTTGTAATATTGATGAAGAACCAAGTCATGAGTTATGTTGAGGCACTTCTCCATCTTCATCCACTTCATTCGTTGTCATCCAGTCACTTAAGGATATAAAACATATATATTCATTTGGAAAGAAAATGAAACTTTGAGACTCTTCATAAGGATGGAAAAGGATCATGTGTTGCAAATATCCACGACTTGAGCTATATCCATCATTGACATAAACTATCCTTTCACCAACATGCTGCTACTTCATTACACTTAGACATGCACATTGTATGTGTGATGTAGCAACCTATCAATCCTTTGCTTTGAACATCCTCTGAAATTAAAGTGATCTTCTTTGACTTGTGGTCAACAAATTTTAGATAATACTTTGAGAAATCCTACCAAATCAAATCTTTTATCCTCTAGATTCTTCCCATGCTCAAAGAGAAAACATAAATTTCCCTTGCTTGACTTCACAAGAGCACGTAGTGGCTGCTATCCCAAATATTTCAAAAATTGGTAGCAGACACATTAAGAATAACTCTTTTAATGCATCAATTCCAACTGCAACATGACGTTTATGAACTTTTGATGTCACCATTGCTAGAACCGCATCAAGTGCATTCAAGTTGGATAAATAATCATCCTCTTCTTGAAGGTTTTAAATACTTCTCACTGAATTCATCATGTGTCCGTTATGAAACCATTTCACAAGCCTCATCTTATCACAAATCAACTAATTTTCTGCATGTCACTTGTTTCAGTCCACCACTTGGATATAATTTTGAACTCAATCTGATGTTGAGCTTGTATTATGTTGAAATATAATATTGCCACTTCTAATATATTTTGACAAATCTAATTTGAAGTCCTATAAACACCCTTCATTGAGATCCAAGAATCAACATCTTGTCTAAAGATTTGTATGGAGTTGCATACTTCCCATCATGGATTTCTGGATCTCCAAGAAAATTTTATAAAGTAATCAACCTGTAGATTTTAATGAAATGGACTCGACTTGTATTGCGAACAAGGCTTACAATATTAGAATGTGTTCTAGAGTGTTTCATTAAATCAAAGATTTTGAGAGCTTCCTTGTGCAAACCATTTGTACACATTCTGCAACGTTTTATTTTCTTCTTTGAAATCATGCTTCTATGAGGCATTATGTCATACCATAAATGCTTTCATTTTGTTGCATTTATGGGAAGAACAAATTTGTTAAGGCATTTTGTTAAGCAATTTTACCTGCCTTATCTGTGTCCTGCATGTACATTGCAAACCTGATATTCATCAGACCACATTTGTTTGAAGGCATTTACCAAATAGCTGACGTGATTTGCATTGTTTCAATTCTTCCATTTTTGTCACGAGAAAGGAAGATGCTGGCAAATATCACGAAATATGGTTTTACACCTGTAATTGTATTTGCTTGAACGTCTCTAAGGCCTTTATAGCAACCCCATTCTGTGCATATCATGAGATCATCGCATTCCATGCATGATATCGTTTGAGGTATTTTGCTGAACAATGGACATGTGGCGCATATGCTTTGATGGGTGTCAATACCCTGTTTCAAAGTTTTTTTCTTTTTTTTTAACAAATCCATTTTGTGAATATCCTGCAATCATCACATTTCATGAGATCACATTTCTGCGATCAAAGCATGCCATGAGATGACGTTTCTTTGAAGCATTTTGTCAGACTGTTAGCGTGCCTTGTGTGAGCTCCACGTTCTGTATACAAGTCTACTAGAGAAACTGCAACACCATGGTTGACAAAGTTCCTCTATCCTCTACGCTTTGTTGCATACTGTGACTGGTTTTCTGCATATCTTGCGATCATTGCATTAAATGAGACCACATTTCTTTAAACAATTCTATCAAACAATTCACATGCCGTGTCTATGCTCCATTATTGTGTTTCACGTGGTATACTGCCAAATACCTCACATGCATTGTTCATGTTCCACATTCTGCTTGAGTTTTCTGTCAAACAATTCACATACGTTGTTTATGCTTTTACATCCTACATCATACATGGTGCTTTGTCACACATTTCATTGGTCGTGCAAATCCATTAGAACTCATTAGTCATCGCTTTCCTTACTGTCTTGATCTCTGTTTTTCGAAGGGTGAAGAAATTGCAAATCAGCAGCATAGTGTTGGATGACATAGGTTCGTGAAGAACAATGCAAAGATTCCTTGCTAAGCCTATTTGGTGTTCACTCTGTAGTCTTTTCTCACTGAGATGAGGTGACATCTTTTTAAGGCATTTTGTTAGACAATTTGCATGCCATAAGTATGTTACCTGTTTTGCATACAAATCTACCCAAACATCTCGCGGTATAATTAATTTTTTTGCTCCCACGATTTGATGCATTTCAAACTCCAATGTTTGACAAAACCGATGTATCTTCACTCCTGTCATTCTATTCCATGAATTTCCAGCACTTTGAGACCTTTCATCAGATGATTCAAATGCTTGGTCGATGCCTCCATATCTAGCATACATCTACAACAATAATTGCCAGTATGAGATATGATAAAATCTTACTATCTTTTATGTTGTGATGAGTGTCAATGTCATGTTCCAAAGTTCCCATTTTGCAAAGGCTAGGATGATGGAGTCAAAAACCTGACCAATTACAAACATCTGTAAATTTCCAAAATCTAGTGAGATACATTATGTGTATATTCTTCCATCATTGCAACCACCGGATGAAAATCACTTTCTTTTCATTACATCCAACGCACATTCATAACCTGGAATTTGAAGCTCTTTCCTTTCCTTTTTTTAATTCTTTTTTTTGTTAAAATTTATGGAAGAGGTTAAGAATGCTCCAGAATGGAGCATTTCTAACCTTCTTCACAAAGTGGGGCACACAAGGTTAACAAATGAGGTTAGAGATGCTCAATTTTGGAGAATTCCTAACCTTTTTTGTGAGAGGTTAGAAATATGGGTTAAGAATGCTCAAAAACTGAGAATTTCTAACCATTTTGGCAAAAGGTTAAGAATGCTCAAAAAGTGAGCATTTCTAACCTTCTTCTTCAAAGACTATGATTTTGACCTCGGAAACCATTGATCACGGAGGAGAATAAAGGAGGAATGCAATTGACATTTTTAGATAACTTTTTCCCTCAAATGACCAAAATAAAAATAATCTAAAATATTAAATTATTTATTTGAAAAATAATTTAAATATTGTAAATTTAATACTCATGCTTGAGAAAAATGGCACAACTTTCAAGCGGTAAGGAGTTAGGTCCTGAAATTTTAAACACGAGTCAATGGTAGGGAAATGGGTCCACAAAATTATTTACACCTCATGAAAAATCCTAAGATGAGATATTTTAATCATTTTTGGGCGAGGGACGCCAAAATTTAAAAGTTTAATATATGACAAATTACGAACTAGGTTTAGGCGAAAATTGGCCACATGACACAAAATGATGCTAATGAAATGCCTATAAAATGGTTTAACTCAGTTCTTGGTAATTTATAAAATTAATCCACTTTTCATATTCTGACTGGTAAGGACCTTGGAGTATGTGTTCATTGTTTACACATAAACACCTATTGGATCTTCATTCAACAATGAGATCGATTTGAAATTAAAATTTTAGGTATGCCAAATATGGGGGCAACAGGTATTGGTTCTTTAAAATGGACCTAATGGGGTTAATGGGTAGTTGCTTTGAAGAAGATCACATTTATCATAGATAGACTAGAAATGATCTTGCATATGTGCATGGAAAGAAGAATTAATAATAGAATTAATGTGCATTGGGTTAGTTGTTATTATGATGTTGTTTCTTAGGATTAGTAGTGTGAGTAAGGACATTGAGTACCCTAGGAAAGATAGAGGTTATGTTGTGTTTTATTTTTGTTTGTGTATCATGTTTGGTGATTATGTTCGTGCTGGTTAATGGTAAATCATATTAATGGATGTTAGATGCATATGAGTAAATAGTTGATTTTAATGCATTAGTAGATGTTTAAATTTATTTATTTTATCTCTGTTTGCATGTTAGTTGGTTAATTTCTCTAGGGCTTTTTGGCAGGCATTAAACTAAGGACCTTGAAAAATAAAAACCTTGTTGAAGGTTTGAATGATTGTAATCTTGACTTTGATTTCTGTGAGCATTGCATTTATGCAAAACAAAAATACGTTAAATTTTACTTGAGTTCTCATAAATCTTGTGGTTTTTTGGATCTTATTCATTTTGATGTGTTTGGTCATGTAGATGTTCCTTCAATTGGAAAAAATCCACATATTATGTTTCATTTATTTATTATTTTAGTAGAGGGACATGGGTATACCTTCTAAACAACAAATTTAAAGTTTTTAGTTGTTTTAAAGAATTTAAAGAAATGGTTGAGTTATAGACTAGACAAAAAATTAAATGTTTGAGTACTGATAATGGTCGTGAATTTTTCTCTAATGATTTTGCAGGATTCTGTAAAGAGTGTGGTATTAATGGATATAAGATAATTCCATATTCTCCATAGTAGAATGGAGTTGCAGAAAGAATGAACATGACACTAATGGAGAAGGCTAGGAGTATGCTAAGTGGTGATGTTCTAGAACAAAATTTGTGGGCTGAAGCTATTGCCATTGCTTGCTACCAGATTAACAGGTCTCCTATATTATCTCTTGTTGATAAAATGCCTATGGAAGCATGGTTAGATAAAAAAACTTCATTGAAACATCTTAGATTTTTTGGTTGCGAGGCATATGAACATGTGCCCAAGGAGAAGCGAACAAAGTTGGAGAACAAGGTTGTGAAATGTATCTTCATCGGTTACAGTTATGGTGTGAAAGGATACAAGCTTTGGGACCCTGTTGCATAAAAGATAATTAATAATAGAAGTGTTATTATTAGAGAAATTAAGTCTCCTTCTATTACATTGCAACCCAAAAAAACTAAGTAGGAAGATGTGATTCAATTCCCTTCTACGCCTGAGAGAGTTCAATCAAGACCCCTTGATAGGCAAGAAGTTGAGGAGAGCTCATCTAGCTCTCAGTCTTCAGAAGAGGAATAACCTCCAACTCAACTTGTTCAAAGGTCTACAAGACATAGACAACCACCTGAAAGGTATTCACTTGATGATTGAAGATTTATTTCTTCTTTTAATATTAATGTGGATGAACCTACATCTGTAGAAGATGCATTAGGTATGAATGATGTAGAATCATGGTAGATTGCTATGAAAGAAGAAATGGCAGCTTTGAAAAAGAATGATACATGGGATATTGTATCATTTCCTAAAGGAAGGAAGCCTATTGGCTGTAAATGAGTCTTCAAGAAAAAGATTGGTTCATATGCAAGCATTGAGAAGTATAAAGAAAGGTTGGTTGCAAAAGGCTACTCTCAGGTTGAGGGTGTTGATTATGGTGAGATATTTTCTCTTGTCACAAAAATGACATCCATTAGATTTTTGCTTTCTATTGCCGCTACTTATAATTTAGAGGTTGAGAAAATGGATGTGAAAATTGCTTTCCTTCATGGTAATTTGGAGCAGGATATCTATATGACACAACCAAAGCACTATATGGCAAAAGGTAAAAGTCCTTTGGTTTATAAATTGAAGAAATCTTTGTATGGCCACAAACAAAGTCCTAGGACGTGGTACCAAAAATTTGATACATGTGTTGAGTTTGGGATTTGAGCGTTCTACATCAGATCATTGTGTTTATTATAAATCTAATGGTGATCATTTCTTGTACATTGCATTATATCTTGATGATATGTTATTCATTGGTAAAGGGAAAGGTATGATTTCAAAACTAAAATCTCAACTTGTTGCTAAATTTGAAATGACAGATCTTGGTGCAATAAAACACATTCTTGGGATTGAAATTAGAAGAGATAGAGAAAACAGAAAGCTATGGCTAGGCCAAAGTAAGTATGTAAATTTAGTATTAAAGAGGTTCAACATACAAGATTGTAGACTAGATTGTGTGATCGTTTCACCGTTGGAACAAAATTATCAGTTTCAGATTGTTCGTCATCTCCATCGGAGATGAAACACATGAGTAGAGTGCCTTACCAGAGTGCAGTTGGAAGTTTGATGTATGCTATAGTTTTTACTAGACTAGACATTGCCCAAGTTGTGTGAGCTCTTTCTAGATATATATCTAATCTTGGTAGAGTTCATTGGGATGCAGTCAAAAGAGTCTTCAGATATTTGAAGGGTAACTTCGAGTATTATTTGTGTTATCATGGTAATTTGGTTGGAGACATGATTTCCCTTGATATTCATGGTTATGTGGATTTAGACTGGGCACATGATATTGATAGCAGAAGATCCACCAGTTCTTATGTATTTACTTTATTTGGTGGTGCAATTGGTTGGATGGGTAAGTGACATGTTGTGGTTGCTTTGTCCACTACATAAGAAGAGTATATGGCAGCTACTCATGCTTGTAAAGAAGCCATTTGGCTTAAGAGACTATGTTCAGATATTGGAATAAAACAAGGTGCAATAATAGTTTATTGTGGTAGTTAGAGTGCGATCTTCCTAGATAAGAACCAAACATTTCATACTCGGACCAAGCACATTGATATTTAGTATCATTTTGTTAGAGATATGGTCCAAGATGGAAAGGTGAAGCTGCTTAAGGTAGAAAATTTGATGAATGTTGTAGATTATTTAACTAACGTTGTGAGCACAAATAATTTCAGATGGTGTTTAGAGTCTAAGGGCCTCATGGCCCGTAGAAATTCATTTATTGTGTTGATACTAGCTTTTCTCTTGCAACATGTTCGACAAGAGGGAGAATATTGGGAAAAATGGTGTCTCAACCTTGCATTTACATGATGTTACTATTTTATAGTAAGTTTTTGTTGGAGCATGCAATGGTGTGAAATTATCCCCTAATATTTTGGTTGGCTAGATAAGCATTTTGGTAAAGTTATGTTGCAAGATCACAACTAGTTTTGAAGATATTAAAGTTTTTGTTTTGGAAGGGTGCAATGAAAGGTTTAAATTTAATTTTGAGGACTTTAGAGGATCCTAAATTTCCTAAAAAGTGGGCATAAATGTCATAGCAGTTTATGAGGGCATAGAGAACTTTTCGAGCTTTCTGACACTTCAAATGGTTCATCAATCAGACACACGGTTCATATGTTATGGCCTTCAGAAGTTTGTACTCCTAAAATAGGAAATATAAATGCATCAAACACATAAACGAGTTGTAAAACAGAAGGACATGTGTTGATGTGTTTTTTGATGCATCATAGGGCATCTAAAATGGATAAAAGTTTAGCTGTACTTTATTGGGTAGTTTTAGCCCATGATTTTGTAATACTGTTTGACGATTTCTTGTATTGTATCTCCTATATATGAGGTGTATGATATAGAGGTTGTGTTTAAGAGTCTAATGGCTATTGAGTTACCTCTGAATCTCTAATTAGTGGTACTCGTGAGAAGAGCTTTCTTTGCAAGTATATTGTAATTTGTTGTTGATTGCTGAATAATATATTGAGCTACTTTTGGAGTGTGGTTTTTTCCTCCGGAAAGGGTTTTCCCCACATAAACCACCGTCTTCCTATCTTGTGGTATGCATGCTATTATGTCTATTTTTAAAAAGTTTTTATAACTACTGTAATAATATCTAAATGTTTTTGTATTTCCCTCCTCTCAAGATTAGTTTAGGAAGTTTTTCCGCTACTTAACATCCTTACAAAGTGAAAGTGATAGGGGTAATGAGACATGGATAGAGAGGAAGATAGGGAAAAAGATGGGGTAATACAGGGGTAGAGAGATATGGAGAGACAATGTGAGAGAGAAAGAGGGAGAGATGGAGAGATATAGATAGAGATAGAGATTCAAATATTTATGATGTAAGGTATAGGGAGAGGGAGAGGGCGAGAGAGAGAGAGAGATTGATAAATAAAGAGGACAAAAATGTTTAGAGATAGAGATGGAGAGATAGAGTGAGAGAGATAGATTAAAAAAAAAGATAGAGAAGTAGAGATAGAAATATGGATAAGCTTATAGGGAGGAAGGAAGGGAGGAAAACTTAGAGAGAGAGAGAGAGGTATATGAATTTATATAGAGAGAGATAGGGGTAGAAATAGAGAGAGGAGTGAGAGAGGGACACGAAGAAGGAAAAATAGAGAGGTATACATCTATATAGTAGGAGAGATAGAGTGAATAAGAGAGAGAGAGACATAAAGATAATGAGTTAAAGATAGAGAGGGTAAGGGAGATAGAGAGAGAGAGTTAGAGATAGAGGGGGTAAGAGTGAGGGAAATAAGGTGATATAGATAAGTAATAAAGAGATATGTATTATGAGAGAGGGATATAATTATAGAAGGGGAATGATAGAGCGATGGAGACAAGTAATAAAGAGAGATGTATTCTAGAGAGATGTGCTCCCCTCGAGCATATGATTCCTATGATATTTAATTTTCTCATACCACTACTCCCCCTTTGGCATGAATGACAAAGGTTGTCAAGATGTCAGTAGAGTTTGTAGTTTCAACCTTGTAACTGGGTAGTTACAATTTGAAATAGATCCGCCAAAATAAAGTTTATACTCTCCATAAACTTTTTATTGTCTCTTATTGTTGTCTCTGTTCTTTTAACTGTACCGGTGAGATGCTGCATATGCTCTGTTGGTGTTTTCTGTCCATGTATTAGTGCCTCAGATATTTCCTTCCGCAATGATGCTAGATAGTCCAATCTTGGACTCAGTTTTAATCTCAGATGCTTTGCCTTATTCACTATTCTCTCCTTTTCTCTTTCTAATTTAAGTAATTCTTCCTCAAAGTTGTTATCTTCTGTTCAAAAACTGATAATGTATCAGGCGAGTTAACAAAATTATCAGCGGGTGAACTCACAAAGCTGGTTCCCACTTTTTCCAATGAAGGAAATTGGCGAAAGTGGAAAATTTTGTTTACGGGGGGTTCGAGTGAAGTGGGGGTGTTTGAACGGAATACCCTTTGGGGTTCGAGCGAAGACCCCACTTCGCTCGAACCCCATCTTTCGAGCGAAGCACCTTTAATGCCCGTTTATGTCATTTTTTAATTATAGCATGGGGGTTCGATCGAACCCCCCTTCATTCTAACCCCCCTAAAAAAGGGGGGTTCGCTCGAACCCCCCTTCGTTCGAACCCCTTTTTTAACACTTCTCTGAAGATTTCTACATTTTTTTGCAGATTTTTTGCCTTGAAACCTCTGGTTGAAGGCTCAAATGGAATGATCGTGACAACCCAAAATGTAGTATTATAGTCCTCGAAGCAAGCTTTCCAATGAATATAATTTTATTACATATTGAGTTTATTATGAACTTATTTTTTTAATTTTACCAAATATAGGTTTTTCACCGAACATGAACTTCTTTGTTCAACGCATTGGGAAAAATAGGAAACTAATTCAAAAAAATTCTGAAAAATATCTAAGCCCTGGGTATTGATGTCTTCTTTCTAACAAAAAAAATAAAATTGAATTTCGATATATATAGAATAAGTTATGTGTTCAAATATAAACCTATGTCTGAATTATGACTAGTCGGACTTCAAAACTTAATAAAATGAAAAATATTGAACATATCACTATCAAACCAACTACAAGCCCTTGATATTGATGTTACAAACCGAAATTCAAAAGAATTGAGTTTTTATCATTTATAGAAAAAAATTTATGCGTTTCGGGAGGCACATCACTCTTAAAAAATGTAGTTTGTTGTAAAAAACTACTTTTCGAGGGAGATGGAAAAATTAATAAAAAATCCTTCAAAAAAATTTGAAGAAAATATATATAGAATCTACAGACAAAATTCTACAAATCACTAATTTACATCATCTTCAAATTCTTAATAGTTTAAAAGTTATAGTTGTCGGAAGTTGAAGATTATTTTAAAATTGTTCATCTCAGTGTCAAAAGTGGCAAAAAAGTGGGAACCATTATTGTGAGTTCACCCCACTGGCAAGTTTACTGATTTCATCTTTTACCTTGCTCATCTTGTTATCTATATCTATAGTCAAAAAGTTTGTCTTACAGGTGTCTTTGTACAGAGTTTTGTACTCTTTCAATAAGTTACACAGTTCCGGTAGAAGTGTGTCAAAATCCTTGGTACACTTCTTTATCCGATCTTCAAAGAATTTCTACTTTTCAATTTCTACCTTGTTCTTCAATGTCTCTTCCTTTATTTTCTCAATGGTCACTATGTTCTCATTGATGTATTTACACAAAATATCAAGTTGTCCTAAAGAATCTTTATTGTCTATATTACATTTAGGAGCAATTACCTTCAAAATTGGTATTGTGTCATCTATTGCCTTACAAGCTTGTGAGCTGCAATCTGTTATCTTTTTAATTGAATCTAATAGTACTTCAGTCACATTAGTTGATTTGTAGCCTGACGAGGAACCTACATTTTGAGTACCACCAGTGGAAGTAACCAAGCTTGTATTGACCTCTGGTAGGTCTGTTTGTGTTTGCATTTTCTTAAGCAATGGTTTTTCTATTTCTCCAGTTGCCGGTGGCACTGTTTCCTTATGAACCTATTCCTGTTTCTATTGCTGTTCTTGTTTCGGAGCCTTTTGCTCTGTTTGTTTCTCTGTTTGTTGCATTGTCTCAGTCTGATTTGAGTTTCTACCTGTTGCTCTTTGTCATCTATCGGTTTCTTTTGTGTGTTATCAGTTTGTTCATCTACCGGAGGCTTACTAGCCATGTCGGTCTTATCAGCTGTATCTTTTTCTACCACAATGTTGATCTTTTTAGTATCAACATCCACTGTATATAAGACATCAATATTAGGATTGACATCCTCTACATCCATACTTTCAACTGCCGGTTGATCTTTTGTAGCTGTTGTTGTTATCGGTGGAGTAATCAAAGGAGGTGGGGGTAAGTTGTCTTTAACCTTGATACTGGGTGGTCCACCAACTTTACCTTTACCCTTGTCTCTTTCTTTTTGATATACCTTTATAGGTTTGTGGCTCATGTATTCTTTACCTTGGTCCAAATAATAGAGTATCATCTGCAAAGAGACAATGAGAAATACTTTGGGGAATATTCTGAATTCGTATACCTTTCCAAAGCCCCCCCGCTTTAGCAGCCCTAATATCTCAACTAAAGGTTTCAACTAGGAGAATAAACAAAAAGGGAGAAAGGGGATCTCCCTGTCTCAAACCCCTAGAGGAAGTGAAAAAACCACAAGGAGAACCATTAATTAAAACCGAGAATCTTGCAGAAGAAATACGTGCACGAATCCATTTGACCCAGGCCTTGGAAAAACCTAACTTCTCAAGAACAACACATAAAGCCCCCCACTCTACTGTATCATAAGCCTTCATCATGTCTAGTTTAAGTATCATGGCCGAGGTTCTTTGGGTGGAAATAGAATGCAGCACCTCATGTGCTACAATTGCACCCTCTGTCGTCCCCCTTTCGGGAACAAAACCACCTTGTTCTAATGAAATGATCCTAGGTAGAATTTTTGCCAACCTAAGGGAAATTGCCTTCGTAAATATCTTATACAAAGTGTTACATAAAGCAATGGGGCGGAAGTCAGCAAAAGTCTTAGTATCCTCTTTTTTAGGAATAATTGCTATCATTGTAGTATTAAGTTCTTTTAAAATGGACCTATTTCTCCTATATTCCTCGAGAGCCAATAAAACATCATTTCCCACAAAATCCCAACATTTCTGAAAAAATAAAGCAGTAAAACCATCTAGTCCCGAGGCTTTATCCGGATTCATGGCAAAGACAACACTCTTAACTTCTTCTAAGGAAAAGGGAGACATCAACATCTTATTGTCTTCCAAAGATACTAAAGGAAGACTATTAGATATAATATCATTGCTGAGATTTCCATTTTCCGAAGATAATAATGACTTAAAAAACCTAATTGCCTCTAAAGCAATGTCCTCTAGCTCTATCAATAAATTCCCATTCTGACATTGAATACAAGATATCTTATTCTTATATCTTTTAATCTTAGTTGAAAAATGATTTTTTTTTGTGTTCTTGTCACCATCTGAAAGCCATAACTCTCTAGATTTCTGTCTCCAATAGATTTCCTCTCTAGCTAACACCTCCTCAAGCTGTAATTTTATTGACTTCAATTCATCAAAAACTTGTGGCACCATACCATGTTGAAGCACATGAGTATTAAAACACTCAATCATATCTTGAATCCTTTGTTTCTCCTGAAAAATGTTCTTAAAATGCGAGATATTCCATTCCCTAATATTCAATTTCAAATAACTTAACTTCTTAGCAATTTGAAACATACGGGACCCAGAACCAAAAGGAGCAGATTTCCACCATTTCATAAGCAGAGGCAAAAAGGAAGAATCACTAAACCACATAGGCTCAAATTTAAATGGAGACTTAAAAGAAGCCCTATCCTCAATAACTGAAAGGGAAATTGGAAAATGATCAGAACCTGAGACTGGTAGAATAGAGGAAAAGAATTCAAAATCTGAATCAATCCAATTCTCTGAGAACAAAAAACGATCTAATCTCTCAGCAATCTGAGAAAAATCCCTTCTCATGTTTGTCCATGTGAAAACCCCATTCTGAGACTTATAATAAAAAAGGCTCATATCAGAAATGAAATCCCCAAAGTCATCCATAATCCTTTTATTAGGGAAAACACCCCCTCTTTTCTCATCTAAATCAGTGATAGCATTAAAATCAGCCCCGAAGATAATAAAGGAACCATGTTTTAAGGGAGAAGAAATCCTCTTTAATTCACCCCATAACTTACTATTCCCTTGAATTCTTGACGGAGCATAAATGTTAAAAAGCCAGAATTTAACCTTCGAAATCTTGCTTATAACTAAAGCCAACATCCAATTTGTAGCATATGCCAATAACTGTACCTCAATATTATAATTATTCCAAAGCAGTGCCAAACCTCCTGAAGCACCACAAGCCAGAGAAGAAAGAAAATTCCACCTTCTCCAAGATGAAAAAACCAAATCAGCAGACTCCTTTGACAACTTTGTTTCTTGCAACATAAAAATATCACACTTAATTAAGTCCATTTGGGACTTAATTAAGCATCTCTTGTTAGGGGCATTTAAGCTCCTAACATTCCAAGAAATAATTCTCATTGTCCTCGAGGGGAGGTCGAAGCTCCCCTCTTCCCATTAATCGGATAATTTTTGCTTTCCCTAAAGCAACCTTGCAAATTACGTTTCACAGCCCCTGATCTTGTCACAAGTGGACTAGTTACGAATATTTTACTCCTCTTTCTTTTTACACTTACAAGAGTTAGGCATGTTTTCTTAGGCCTACCAAGAGAGACCAAATGTCTCCCTTGCCCACCAGTAGGAGAAAGGGACAAAGTCTTTTGAATTCCAGCATCAATTTCCATTTGTGTCTTAAGATTATTTGGAGGCCTACCTCTCCTAGGAGAAACCACCGATGGTGAAAAAACTGGAGTTGTTTAGACAATTGGTAAACTCTTGCATGACTTTGGAGAAGCCAGGATAAATGGATTATCTTCAAAACCCAACTCTGTTGTAGCCAAAACCGCAAAAGGATTAGCAGATGCAGAAATTGGAAGGGTCGAGTTTATACCCCCCAAATCATTCTCAATTGAACAAACAACTCTATTAGTAATACCCTCATCCATTTGATGTGCATGATTGTTAAAAATATCATGTATTTGCTGAACTAGATTCTCATTTGGCATAATAACAGGGACAACCTCTGACGGATTACTATTCCCTAAGGAAGATTCATTAGCCATATTAATTTCAACATTCATAGGGGAATTATTAGACACCAAATTCTTAATTTCTTGAACTAAAGAAGCATCATTAGGAAAACTTATGGCAGATACCTGTTTAATAGTTTCCATATCAACTGCTGCATTTTTATCTAAATTCACATTCTTTGAAGAATCCAAAACCTCCTTTTGAGTGCATGGAGATAAATTGTCATCCTTACCCTTTGTGTGATTATTTGGCATCTTAGGGCAATCTATCATTAATGGGTGATCTACTCAATTCATCGAGGGATTACCATCCACTATACCCCTGTTATTAGAAAATGTCTTCAGTAAAGACGAAAGTGAGACCAAACCCGAAGTGTGATCATTTGGTTTCCCAGAACTATGACACAATGGATTATTTTCAAGATTAATGTGACCTGTTTCTACCAATTTATGTGAAGAGACATTTCCACATCCTTCAATCGAAGGTCCCGCTGACAAACTATCCTTATTAAGGGATTTAGGGGCAGAGTCAACAACCTACTAGTTTTTCTTAAAATCCATAAGTAAAGGAGCATCCAAAAGTAAAGGAGACTTAAGAAGCTCCGTATCTAATTTCTCAATTGACTGGTGCCAAATACCATCACGAGACTTGATATTACAAGTACGGGGGCAAACATTGTTAGGGTTAATAAGAACACAAAGTTTTACCAGAACCTCCCCCTCCATAAAGTCCATTTTAGATGTTAAAAAAGTTCCAATAGTATTTCCAATTTTCTCAAGAACATCTGGATCCATAAATTCAAAAGGAATTTTAGGTAAACCAAACCAGAAAGGAATAAGTTTCGAACTAGACCAAGAAGGAACAAAAAAAGGTTTCCAAGCCGCAATTGAAATTAAATGTTTTCCAAACCAATGATGCAAAGTTCTTAATACCTCATCTCTGAAAGAAGGAGAATCAAAGACAATAATAAAAGCATTCGTAGACAATAATTGAAAATAATGCATATCCCCCCATCTTTTCTGCAATTTATGATAAAGCTTTAACAAACTAATTTGATCACCCCAAATTTCCCTAGAAATAGCATTCATATGCAAACAATTCGCTTTCTTATCGACATAAGAACCTAAATGATCGATACAAGGGATAGGAGCCCAAACTTGCGATGAAGATACCTCGGGCAGAATAGGATCAAAAGGAATCTTACTTACCTTTTCCAGACTAGCTTCCTTGAGGTTCACATTTACCTTATTTCCCACCTGCTGTGAAGAAACATAAACCCTAGCCGCAGTCTCCTTATTTTCCAAGCCAACAACCCTAGCAAATGTTCGCTGATTGCCCAGATCCAAAGACCATTTCCTCGAAAATAACTTGAATTGCTTCTCAGAATTCCCATGATTTGCACCATTATTAAAACACCCTTGAGTGAATCTCCTTCCATTGTTATTCTGCCTCCATGCCACACTGCGTGTGTTCCCAAAGAATCCTTGAAAGTATTTTGAAGCTGGCTGAAAAACCTTGTTATTTCCACTCCGTTTTACTTGTAACGCCATGTCCTTCCATCTGCCTTTCATGTAGACCCACTGCGGAACATGAGGCGGGTCTTCCCAGCCCACATCCGCCCATGAACCCGAATATCCTCTATTAGCCATGTCCGATCACTGTATTATGCTGATTTGATGTACCCCAACTGTAGCGATGACAATGCAAGCAAACTTTTACTAACAATGAACCTCAAGATGATTGGCAGGTGTCATCCTTTGCTGCTGTCACAAACAAGTCTCAGTATGACAAAGTTATCTGCTACTAACAGTCTGAAAATGTCCTCCCAAATGCCGATCTCCAAACCAAATGGCAACGTCTTCACTAATCAGTTGTAGATCAGTCACCAGATAGGCAAGGCTATTTGCAAATGCCGTGGACGCCCTGCATGGCTGATTTGAACAATACTGCCCCTGGTATGTAGTTATCTGGTCTGAGGTGGCCCATTAATCAAAATGCTACATTTGTTGACTGATACCAGTCCACCCAGTCTGATCACTGCCCCTGGTATGAATGACGCTGTGTTGTAATCGGTTCCCTACTACAGAGGTTACTAGCTAGGATGGATCTAGGGTTTAATGGCTGCCTGCTATAGACATCACTAGCTAGGGCAGATCTAGGATTTAATGGCTGCCTACTACAGACATCACCAGCTAGGGCAAATCTAGGGTTTAGTAGTCGCCACTTTGGTGTGAGAGTTCCTGCAACAACTTAGCAATTAATCTCCATGTCGCATCTCAAAAAATCCTTGCCGGTGATGAAGAAGGATATCGACATGCATAAAAATGCTTCGTCATGAAAGTTGATTATGACTCGAACTTCTTCGATCCCTTAATTGTCCTTCATTGTGTTTGTTATCCCTGTCTCATTTCAGAGCTTTCGAATTTATGCAGGCCTGGTGTCGTTGCTTTTTTGTGCACTGCGTGCCATTGTCGTCGCCTGAGGAAGGAACGAACTGTTAGTTATTATATCCTTTTGCTTTTGAAATCTTCACTATAAAAGTCTTTAAGATACAGTTGTTTTCAGTGGGACATTTTTTATATTTTGCATTTATTTTATTATATTTTAATTTTGAATTTAGATTTAAGTTTGATTTTAAATTTTTTTATTTATGAAATTACAAAAATTAATTAAAAATTATGAGAATTAATTTAATAATTCTCTCATTTTCTCCCTCTTTCTACCTCTATTTTCTCTCCCCCCTCTCTCTCTATCTTTAGCTTTATTTCTTTCTCTCTATTTATCTCCCTTAACTCTATCTCCTTGTCTCTCCTTACATCACTATCTTTCTTCCCTCTCTATTTTTATCCCCCCCCCTCTCTCTCTCTCTCTCACACACACACACCCTATTTGTCCCTCCCTATCTTTATCTCTATACATCTCTCTCCACATTTCCCCCTCTACCTCTCTCCATTACTTATTTCTATCACCTGTCTCTCTCTCTATTGTCTCCCTTGGTCTCTATCTCTATTTCTTCCTCTCTATCTCTTCATACCTCTCTCTATTACTTCTCTCTATCACCTTATTTCTCTCTTTCTCCCTCTATCTTTATCTCCCTACCCCCCTTCTCTATTTATGGCTCATTATCTCTTCCTCTCATTTATTCACTCCATCTCTTCTCTCCTTCTTTATATGTATATATCCTTCTCACTCATCTCTCTATCTCTCTAACTTTATCTATCTATATCTCTATATCTTTTTCTATCACCCTATATTATATACTTATCTCTACCTCTCTATCCCTCTATGATAGTGCCACATATATCTCTATTTATCCCCTCCTCTCTCTCCCTATATACTTATCTCTCTTTATCTCTTTCTCTCTATCTCTCTCTCTCTACCTCTTTCTTTTATCTATCAATCTTCTCATTAGTATCTCTTTATTTTTATCTTTAACTCTCCCTCTCCCTCTCTCTATCTATTTCTCTCTCTTTCTCCCCCCTCTATCTTCATCTCAAGTTTTATCTACTCTAACTACTAAACCAATGGCATGAACATGATGCTTTGCATCTCTTGTTTAATTAAATGAATCAGCTAAGCACAAAAAAACTTAGATTAAAATGAAATGTAAGAGTAGAATAAATTAGATTAATCAATATCATGTTCAAAGTACAATCATGCTATAAATAAACTGGAGACTTTTTTTATCATTGTGATTGAATAATAAGAGCAATTAAAGAACACAATGAGATACATCTTTAATTCATTCCTTAGGCTAACCCAACTGGGACTAGAACACTTAGAATGCCAGTTTTTATGCTACTAGAAACTCTTCTATGCTTCACTCCCACGCTAGTTCTAGTCACCACAAAGATCGGCCCAATGGTTATCGAGGGGAGGAAGAAAGAAAGTTCTAGTTCACGCCATAAAGAGATTAGATAACAGAGGCTTGAAATTAAAAAACTCTACTGTCTATTATGGTGTCCTAAACAAAAACATCTGCAATCAATACCTCCTTATGATGCGCATACACAAACATATTGAACAAGGGCGGCAGAGCAGCATAGTTCCTGCCCAGTGTTGCAAAGATGGTTGTGGATTTGTAACGATGCAAATGGTCAAAGCCAATTAGCAATTGATTTTATTGCCTCTTGCAATTCGCGTAAGCCTAAATACTCACATGATATAAGTAATTACGTGTCACTGAAGTAGTGATCCAAAATAAAAAATTAGAATGATGTATTTTTCCATGTAGAATTGATGCAGGGTATCGTACAGAGCTAATTTTATTATTAATCATATGACACCTGTACAGTATGCTTATCATGCTTGACATAACTGTTAGGTGCATGTGTCTTCAACATAGACTTGTTATAGTATGGTACTGAACTATTGCACTAATTTAAAATAAGATATTAATACGAGGAATTCCATTTCGTCATCTTCAAGTACATAATTTGGAGTGCATAAAACGATTTCAGAATGACTTGCTTTAGTAAATGAAAAGTTTGTGATAGAAGATGAAGGGAAGAGGCAGAGGAAAGAAAAACTAAGCAAAAGAAAATAAAATGAATAACAAAAAGTTAACTCTTCATAGTTATGATTTAAAGTTTATAGCAAATTGTTTCCAAACAACAGAGAACTTCAGCTCATTGGCTCATACGTGAACAAGAAGATAAACAGAGCTACAACTCTCTAACGCTCTTGGATAAGTTTCCACACAATTTTAAAAGATAGTGGGCAATTAGGATATTTCAGATTTTTTAATAAATGTTAAAAATCTTTGGATCAATTAGAAAATCTTCAAACCAATAAAAAATGCAATAATTTGTTAGAGACACAAAATAGAACTGAAATTTGACAAAAAAAAAAATTGTTGTAAGCAATCAAACTAAAAAGGCACAATTTCACATCAAAACTAGAAGGAATAAATTTTTTTCTCGTTGTCATTTCAAAACTTGAAAGATCAAATGCAATAAATAGTATTGTATCTCTCTTTTAGAATATGAAACTTTGACTATTCTATCAAGGACAAGAAATCACAAAGAGAGTTTCTTGTGGTAAGAACACTTGTAGCTCACATCATTTCAAAGATTTTTCTACAGACAAAAAGTTCGACTATTTCCTACTCTATGGCATATGTTTGTGCTACATACTGACAATTGTTCAATCAAAATATTAAGGCATACTTTTAATAGAAGTTGATTACTTTTCCTTTTCTGTCTATATATCTTCTCAACAATAGAGTCAGGAAGGAATGAAGTTGAAGGAGATATCGATCTCCATATGGATGACAATGTTCCATTGATTTTTAGTCATGAGCTATGGGACTGTAGCACCTGGAAGGAATGAAGTTGAAGGAGATCTCCATATCCATAAGGATGACAATGCTCCATTGATTTGTAGTCATGTGCTATGGGACTATAGCATTTTTTAAATGTGTGTGGGGGCTTCAGTTCTATAGCATTCATGTGTGCCTCTACCTTATGAGACTATTGAAATTATGTTCTGTGTTTGTTTTGTAGCTCTTTGTTATGTAGGCCACTACTTGCTGATATTGGTCATTGTACAATGAATGTTGTGAATTCAGCAAGAGACATAGACTACATTTCTTGTCACGAAAAGAATGCACAAAATACTACCCAGCAACATTTAATGTTTTTTGTAAAACTGGGTTTACATGCTTCTCCAGAACTGTGATAATCAAGTTCCAACTATCAACCAATGCTTAAATTATAGGTACTTAAGAGGGGAAGAAAATAGGGGCACAATGGCATTTCTGAAAGTGGATACTTGGGAATACAACCCAAGTGACAAGTAAGCCCTTGACATTTGTGCATCTATTCATGTTTGATTGTGTTCGTTGTGCATACTATGAAAGTCAGTCAATGCCCGATTCAATATTCTACCTATCTAGATTGGAAAGGCAATATGCACAAGTAGCATGAATGGGAAACTGAGGTTAAGGAGTACGTAAGTTTGATGCAAGATTTTTTCTTGCTTCCTCCAATTGCTAGCAATGTTCTTTGGAAAGTTGATTGCAAACCACTAAGGAAACTATATGACATTGTTGTCACTATTTTGTGCCTTCTACCTCACTTATATGACTACTTAAGGTACCCAGTGTTCAATCCTTACTTTGTAGATGACTTTGAATTTGTAGATCCTAGCTTAGATTTTTATTCGAAGTCTGGGGATGTTGCTATTCCAGTTACTGTTGTGGTGCTTGCAATTGTAATTTACATCCAGCATAGATGGAATGCGTTTTCATTGAAGCGGGTAATTTGCCTTCTATAGTTGTCAATCTGGGAGATCAAACTTAGGTAATTTTCATGGTTTATTTCAACTATTGTAACTATATAATGGGAGATTCAGATTATTAAAATTATTATTAAACCTTCTTATTTTTTTGAAAACCTTGTCATTTTTATTCCCTTTTATTCCACAATCATGATCAATATGGTTTCCAAAGACTCCTATTTCATGCACTACACTAGTTATACATTTATAATGTCTAAGAAGTTAGACAAACTATAAAGAGAGAGTGTACTATGTTAAACGAGGATGTACACCACTGCGAAACCCAAACACTTCATTCATGAACCAAAAGCCTTTTCTAGGTCATGGGGATGGCAGTTGCCATCCCCTGATCATTCTCTATTCCATTCCCAAGATTTTATTGGATGCATCTATGAAACAAGCATTTTGGAAGCAATACATCATGGGAACCTGTTTTACTTCTAAATGGAAGATTATGTTTGAAGAACTTCGAACATTATAGTCAGTGCTCCAACATATATGTTGGTTTTACCATTTAACTTGGCTTTACCATTTAACTAATCTATGTTTTAGACTCTAATAAGATTTATGAATCGTTTGGGTGAGAATCAATGAATTAGTAAATTACTAGTAGCATAATAATAGATTTAAGTGAAGTGCATGGAAAAAAAATATATACTACCCTGATCCTTAAAGGTACTCTACCATTGGTCAAGTCGATATTGGGGGAGGGAAATCCCGAGACTCTGCATCCATAAGCACAAGTACCATTGGTTCTCGTACTTGGCTAGTCAATGTGAAATAGGAATTTGGTGGTCCTACCTCTACTACTACATATTCAACGGCTTAGATAGCCTGCAAACCCACCCATTTTGAATCACTAATTGATGAATGACCTACACCAATAGCCAGTACTGCTAGTAGCTGAGAGGCCCCTCTCTCTTTTTTTATTTGAAAAAATTCAAGCCGATAATAGTTGATTCACGAACTCATGCTATCTAATCTAATCATCTGGTTTTGTTTGAATTAATTCTTTCTGTTGACTCGATCATTAAAACTAACAGATTGACTGTAGACAGACCCCGAGATTACCTCCTCTGTGCGTAGCTATGGAAGCTTATGTGAACTAAATAAATTGTGAAAGTAATTTGCAAGTGGAAAGAAATTTTGGGAAAATCTTTTCTAAAAGATCAAAACATACAGCCATTCCAGCAACAATATTTTAAATACTACGTGAACTGTAAGAAAATTCATGTCAACTAATTTACCCATTTTTAGAATCTAAGTCACCATATCTAAATGACTAAGCAAGTCTTAAGAAGTAAAACAATTAAAATTTAATTCAATTTTACGGAGACGGGAGATGTAGAACTCTGATTCTACTGATCTTACAAGAAATTCCTTTTATTACTTTCAGAAGTTTCCCACCTGAATTTTAAACAGTGATATTCATTGGAATCGTTCAGGAGGCTGAGAAAAAGGACGCTGCAAATGAACTACTCAAATATTCAGAAACTTTTCAAAAAACCGTCTTCATGGCATTGATCAAACCAGAAACCGAGGTAGTAGAGCAACAGGTAAGAGGAATACTTTTTTGCAAAAGAGATAACGACAAAGAAAAATTTATAGGATGTTCTTGGTTGTGTATATGATAAGGAATCTGATGGGTCAGTTGACCTTTTGTTTCCTCAACCATGGCATCGCCCACTCTTGACTATTTGAAAAATGCTCTGGGAAAATTTTCTTATGGGCCATTATTTTTGGGTGAATTCGGTGTGGTAAGCAATATGTTTATTCAGTTTTGCATTGAACGATAAATGTGGACTTATAAGTCTTGTATTTATCGTTTGATAACTGTGAAATGCTGCATAAAACTGGGTAGACATTGCATATGCTGGTCTGTTTGAAAGATTTCGGATTGTATATCCTACCCTAAAGAAGTATTCAAACAGATTCAGGAAAGGGAAAATTTTGCTTCCGTAAATACCAGAACACAGCATATTTCGCTGAAGAATCGCTGAAGTTAAAAAGGCCAAGGCATGCTCCAGAACAGCTTAATGCTAAAATTTTTGCATCCTGCGTTTATTAATATTTTTTCATTGTCATCTGCCACCTACGTAGCAACGGGTCCTCTGGCACGGAAACTCTAAGAGCCATCTGTCTACAACCTTTGTTCCTCGCGACAAAACCCCACCAAAGCTACCGTTCTGCACCTCCATGTCGCACGGGTGCAGCCGTAAATGCCAACTTTGTGCAACAAATTCTAACCGAGATCTAGTTTTTACCCCTTTCCTCTGTATCCAAGCATTCTCTTGCATTGGGCTTTGCATTGCCTCCCCATCGACCATCTACAGGCTGCCAATGCTCCCACCTTCCAGACTATGGTTAACACCCGAGCACATATCCCTGCCAAATTGGGAATTAGACTTGAGCGTAGTCTTGACATAGCAAAAAGCAAGCCACACTATTGGCCGAACCCTAAGAGCCATCTGTCTACAACCCTTTTTCATCGCCACAAAAACCTGCCAAAGCTACAGGTGCAGTCGTAAATGCCAATGCTAATAAAATACGACATCATGTGTTTATAAATATTATTTTACACTACCATCTCCCACCGACGCAACAACAGTTGTTCTGGCCTGCATGCCCAAAAGGAAAGCCTCGATAGCCATCTGTCTGCAGACGCACCTCCATGTCGTATCGCCTCAGCCCCAAATGCCAACTGCTTGCCCTGTTTTGACGACCCTGCTTTACAGTTCTTCTTGCATTAGCTCTGTACTGTCTCCATCTCCGCCATCTACAGAATGCCAAACATTCCAGCCCTGCATGCACCAGCCAAAGCGCGCTTCGTTCCATGTGAAGGCAAGTATAACGCTTTAAAAACTTAATTCAATGAGAAGCCATAGAATTCATTCATTTATGCATTTCAGTTAAAAATTGTTTAAATAAAACAACTTAAACATTACAAAATAAGGAACTCTAGGAACTAAACATTTTATATCTGCAATGTGATTGGCAGGAGATAATAGGAACTATTGGAAAGATAACGAATGCCCTCGACAATAGTTCCTTGAAAGGCAGGAACTAATAAGATATGAACATTTTAAGCCATTTAATAAATGAATGATAATAATAAGCGGCCATGGGAGGAGCCTGATGGCCAAAGTGGTGGACGAGTGCGACTCCATGAATGTAAGCGATGACAAGCATATTAGTTAGGAAGAGAGAACAATTAAAGTTTTAAAGCGTAGAAATCTAATGTATTATTTCGTTTAAATTTTTAACTTAGTAAATGTATATTATAAAATTTTTAGATGCGTTAGTGAACTTTTCTTAATCACAAGTCATTCATGGCAAATGCATCTTTAAACTTCTGCATAGCATAACGTCTCTTCTCACCGTTTCAATGCTTTCAGATGTTTAGACATGTCGTAGAATTTAGATGGAGGGTTTAAATCTCACACACTAAGCTTTGATTTCTAGCGTAAAAGTGTTAAACACTCAGAGTTGACTGACATTTTCTAGACTTAATATGTTGCTTAAGGTGTGTGGTCACACTAAAAATATATTTCTCTACTTAAAAGTGTTAAACACTCAAAGTTGACTAACATTCTCTAGACTTAATATGTTTGGTTTAAAGCCCACCCAAATAGACAGCCTCTACATGTTCGGACGCGTCATAAGAAACATATAGCAGTCAATATATGTTGCACATCCTTTTCATTCCTAAGCAATGCCATAGAATCATCCATCATTTAATATCCTATCGCATAGTAAAACACCCGCTTTGATATGATATGAGAGCGAAGAAGAGAAAAGCTTAAAACTTGACATACTTATTCAAAATGAGTGCAGGAGAATAGGTACAATGTTAAAACAGGTATAGCATTGGCTATGGAAGAATGTAAATCACATAGTTAATCCAACAATTAGATGTGTTCGATGAATTTTCTATATCACACTAATAAGTTATTTGAGACCCTTTATTTTTAGCTCAAAGATTGTAAAATGTAGGACATGGGTTTTTGCCAGCTATAAAGGGCTTGTCCAATTTTGATAAATGCTTTAAAATTCTTTCAACATTTATGAGAGAGAGAAATGTCCAGCTAAACCTCCACTATGTTTCTCTTTTATTAGGTTCTCTCTCATGGAACTCTTAGGTATGCACAACTGAACTCCCTTGAATAACATCCCATCCTGAATGAAATAATCCAACCATTTTTTCCTATAAACCATAATTGGTTCTCTACATGCTTTCTAAGGTTCTGCAAAATCCGGGTCTTCATCATACAAGGTCTTCAAATCTTGAAAACCTAATACTGTCACTCTCATTTCAGTCAGTAAATTCCTTCTCCTACTCAATGCATCAACAACTTTGTTAGATTTTCTACTTCTATGCTTCAACACAAAGGTGCAGCTCTGCAAGAATTCTACCAATCTCACATGTCTCTAATTCAACTTACTTTGACTGTTCAAATACTGCAAAGCTTGATGATCTATATTAGGAAGCGAAAAATCATCCTCGGGAAATGCTTTGTTTAGGTCCCGAAGTCAGTACAGATTCGTATGCCCCCAGTGGGTTTATTCATTGGTACAAAGTTTGAAATCCATTTTCCATAGTCTATGGGTCTAATGAAAGGCACATCTAACAATTTCTATAACTCTACTTTGACTAACAGGGCTATTTGAAGGTGCATTTTCCTGAACTTTTGGTTGTATGGTTTCACTCTCGGTAGAAATGGTAAATGATCTAAGACCAATTGTGGGTCCAGCCTTGGCATGTGAGCATACTACCATGCAAATGTTTTTGGTTGTCGCATAAAGAATTAAATAAATCATTTTTTTTTCATGGGGTTTAAAGGCTTATCTAGGTGAACCTTATGTACATTCTCAAAATTTCCAATGTTGATTTCTTCAGTTTCTTCTACTAGGAATACTGATTCTTCTTGATCTATATGAAGATTATCTAGTCTATATGTAGTTTCATTTTCTATTTCATCCACATCTTCTATATTAGCAAAGGAGCTTGCTTCTCCAAAGTAGGCGGTTCTGTCTAGATCTATAACAAAATTGACTTTGTGATAGATATATAAGACAAACCTGTCTATGTCTTCATTAGGAGGAGATGTTGCTGATATCATGCAGATCCTATTGTCAAATACATACTTGATTGACTTTTGATCAACTTGTATGTCCTGATATTCAATGCCATCATCCATAGGTGATTGATTTTCATAGGCTCTAAATGTTGAATATGTGCTACAACTTTGGATGGATAAGAATTCATAGTCATGGGAATCGGTTATACTCTCAATATATGTCTTGTTATGACCCATCTTCATCAAATTCCTCAAATGGAGAAACAAGAGTCTCAACAGTGTTGATGATGAATGGGAGAGTTTCGTGACTTGTAGACCCTTCTTCCGTGATAGAAGCCTCATTTAAAGTTTTAAATGAGAGATAGAGGCAATACAAAATTTCTCTAATAATGCACACAAAACCATCCCATAACAATCCATCACAATCAATTACATGAATAAGTCGCCTATAAATATAGATCATGAACCTTATTTACAAGGTCGACTAAACCCTAAACCCATAAACCCATAATTACAAAAATTACATCACACGATACCACCAGACAAATATTATGATTTACATTACATAACATGGACCTAATTCAAGTATCCAAACAATTATATCCACCGAAAATTCCTCTAAGACCAAAATCCAACACGCTTCACCAACTGGTAGAAACCCTCAGTGAAATAAAAGAAAGTTTAATCGGATCCAAATAGGACCATCATAACAACACACCATCTAATGCAAAGTCACCAAATTCTCAAGACACGATCAAGAAACACCTTCAACATGATAGAAACCTATTCCATAAACCGAACCCAAAATCCATTGACCAAGTCACCAAAGAATGCATACTGGTAAAGCTAACCGGGATAGCTAGAGGCAAGCTGGTAAAGGCAGAAGCTAAAAGCTAGCCCGTACCGGTAAATACCAAAAGTGATAACAACCTAAGCACCAAATCATGAACCAACAGAATATAACAAGCATGTAACCATCTAGAATAAGCATCCAAAACCGATTCCAGAGATCTGATCATATCGGATAAGAATCACCACTGAAACCAAGAAGATCACCAAGACTAACCGATATAGTCTCCAACCGGGATACAATATTGACATCAATGATAACACTTAAACAAATCCAACATATTTCCAACAGATCAGAGTTCAAAGAAATCATTAATTTTGAGTTTTCTTCTTACATATTCTTTTTAGCAATGGGATGATGTCATGCATGCAACTTTGACATTGTTTCTTCATAAGGGGAGGAACATTGTTCTAGGATAGTGGACCATCTCCCATATCTATTTTTGAGCTTCTACTAATATCTCTACACATTGTGGGGCATTCTTAGTCATTCAACGTTATTTATTTCTATTATCAGGGGGTATACTTACCTATTTTGGTAGGGGACTTCTTATTATTTAGTGGAGATAATCATGTACATGGGTATCTAACATGACTTTATTTTTTTGGAACCCTTCATCATCATATTTAACAACCTGAAACATGATATTAATGTAGGATTTTATTTTCCTAGTGGGATATTTATTTTTACATAGTTGTAGGTTTTTCCCATAATTTTATTAATCTTTCTTAGGTTAATAAGTGAGTTTTGCTAGAATATGATGATAAGGTGTTCCCTTCTTTAAGAGGTAGTATCCCCATCCTTAAAGGGTGGAGCATTCCTTAAAAGCTAGATATTTTTGCTATTTTCAGACTAGCTAGTAGTCACACTATATTGGTTGGATTTGGCACTTCTATCCTATCCTTAGTTTATTAAAAAATCACTACCTAGCTTCTATTTTTCATTATTTGACATACATTATGACACTCCTGCATAGGTTGGCATTCGTGTACACTTTGTTTCATGTACCCATTATTCTACAACATCTCTTTGAGTTCCTAACACAATAATTTCATCTTGACATTTCCACATCACTTTGAATCATGGGTCTATAATTGCTTTGTTTCATTTATAGTTTTATAGCTTATTTTCTCATAAAAAGATCTTGGTTACGCATATGTTTAAGATTTTTAAGATTATATCTATAATTTCACTGTCTTTTCCAAAATGAAATGCATATTCCTTATTCTCTTCACTTTTAACACATATAATTGACCCATATATATCAGATTAATTTAAAGTTACATTTCCTCATGGTAATATACAAGAGAAAATATATATGAAACATCAATATGAATTTACTCATGATTCTTCCTCGGTATCTATACTTTTGAAATACCTCTATGGTCTCTAAAAATCCCTTTTGTTTTAGTATATCAAGAAGGATTCCTTTGTTCTTTCTCCTTGTTTCACCCAACATCACTATGACCCTGTTGTATACATTATAAATAAATGTGAATAGATTCTCTTATTAGTTTTTTCTGTCAATGACATGTTCATCAAATTTATAGTTCTTCACCATGATAGAATTCATATAATCAACTATAGATATCACATTCTCTATGATAGAATTATAATTTTTACATTACTTCCTTTGGATGGATATCAATTAAAATAATTTTGCGATAATTATTTCTCAACCAAAATATGCCTATGATATACTATGATTTTACACGTCTACTTAAAATCTCACCACAACACCCTATCTATTAAACATTTAATAGGAGGTTCAATATTTGGCTCCTCTCTTTCTACGTTGTGTAGACAAGTTTTGTAAATTTTTATGAATATACCACACGCATACACATCTTGAAATTTATAATTTTGTTTCCATGGTCTCTTTCTTGGTGAAAAACATTTGGAGATTTGTTAGAGAGTTGTGAAACGAATCCTGCACTATGTATAGCAAACACCCATTTTTAACATGCTATGCAAAAAATAAAGATGAAAAATTAATTGAATACACAAATTTTATCTTTGTTAGTAAGTTTTAGAATCATGCCAACATGTAGCTAGAAATTCTCCTTTGATCTAGTCCTCTAAATCAGTTGTGAGAAAAAAATACAAATCTATCATCAATAGACATAAAATAAATGTGGGTTGCAAATTTTATTACCAAGGTCAACTGGCTTCATCACATGTATTGACAAAGTTTGCATTACCTATTAGGTATGATATCCAAAGTGGTATTCCATCTCAAGAAGTCTAGTTTACCACAAAATAAAAAATAAAATAAAAATGAAAGATATTGAGATATTATATAGGAGCATATCATCCCAAGAAAAGTTAGTATCCCCTAAGCACTTTTATTATGGCTCAAGTGAGGAATTAGAACATGAATCACAAACTAAACCAAAATGGAATAGTCAATAGGAGAATTTGTATCTGAGTTATAAAGCACCCTAGCAACAAATATAAAGTCATAGGTTGAAGTTGTAATTGTTCCATTCAAAATTTAGCAACCAAAATTTAAAATTAATTTTTATAAATAGGCATTTCCATTAATATATTAAATGGTACACTATTCACAAAAAATGGGTAGGAGGATATGAGATCACCCCTCAAGAGTCATACGAGAAAGGCTTGGACTAACATCTTAAAGCATAAACATGGGCAACACTCGTAAACATAAATACAAAAAATGACCTATAGCGGCTAAAGCACTCGCCAACGGTGGCAATGAAGGATCAATATCATCTTTATGACCCCATACAATAGCGGGGTTAGGAGTATCATCTGAAAGGGACCACCCCTCCTTTGCAGTAGCATCTTCTTCTTTCTTAGTCTCCATCTTGGCCGAGGAAATGGCCAGTGATAATCGTGGAAGCCACTTGGATGATCTTGACCAACTAGAATCAATGTTGGTGTCCAGCCAACCTGTGTTAGCACTAGGCAAGGGGTCCACTCCTCTCATGTTCCACCTAAAAGCAGAGCCACCATGTGGCGGAGAGGCAAAATGCCTATGCTAAAAGTCTTTTCCACCACCATATTGATGACGAGGGGCTTGGGAACATAGAGTGTGCAAGTGGCATGCAAATTAAAAGTAACATAAGAGTATACATGTACTTTATAAATGTAAAAATATAGCAAAATAATTAGTGAAATAATGAATGATAGATTATAAAATAATTTTTTCATTAAAAATTAAAATTTATATATACTTATATATATCTAGTAAACGAAGAAAATAAAAAATAATTTGATTTTTAGCTTTAGTAAATTTAAAAATTTAACCTGATTTGATTCTCGAGAAAGTATATCTCAAGAGATCTCTTTGCATTAGCTTTATCATTATGACAATTACTAGAAGACTACAATTCCAAAAAAATTATCACAATGTTTTAGCTTGGTTCAAATCTAAGAGACTACTTATGAAGAGATCTGTTCCCATTGAATTTATCAAAATGATCATTGCTACAAAACTATGATCCCAAAGAATTATCACAACATTTAGCTTGGTTCAATTCTAAACAAAGTACTTATCAAGGGATCTCTTCTCATTAGCTTTATCATCATGATAATTACTAAAATTTTACAATCCCACGAAGATCACATATAATTTTAGAATGAGAATAGATGGGCTGGCTTAAACAACACATTAAGCTTTGACTGCTTAGGTGTGCTTTGGGCCCATTCTTTCCTCCAACCTTCATTCTCGTCCGTTTCTATTCTGCAAACAATCACCGTCAACATTTTCGTTGCTATTGTGGATCCCCTAACCCATCTTGTTCGCCGTTACTGACCATGGTTCCCGTCCACATTAATCCCGCCCAAAGTTTAATTTTTAAAACTCTTTTCTCCCACCCGTAAGTTCTCCAACAGTAACACATGGGTTTATGACTGGAGCAGACGTAACCTATGCCCAAATGGGAGCTCTCGAACCGGAATAAATGATGCAAATGCTCTGAAAGGCATGCATTTAAAATGTGGAAGCATAGACAAGGTGCGTGACATGTTTAACAGTATATCTCAATGAAATGTAGTCTTGTTGAATGACATGGTTGCTGGATACACAGAAAATGCATTTTCTTAAAATGATTTTGCCAGACTCCGCATTGCTTGCGTTGAGGCTTTTCGAGTATTGTAGTGTAATTGCTTTCAGTCATAGAAAGGTGGAGAAAGAAATACTTCAAGGGATTTATTGATATTTTGAAGTTTTTATTTCCTTTCCTGCACAATAGAAGATTGTGAATGCTTGTTTCTTCGCCATAATCAAGCCGAAATTGTGCTTTAAAATAAAACATTTTATTTCTGAGCTTAGTTTGCAAGTTGGCTATATTTGATGTAGTTCTTAAATCTGTAAGATCAAAAATAAAATCATCTGTGTTGTCCTTGCATAGATATCCACATATTTTTTTTGTTGGCCAAGGTCTATTTAAAATTTTGTTGCATTTGACTTGGTATTATAGGATTGTTTCTTTCTCATGAAACTAATAAATTTACAATGGTGGCATGGTTTAAAAAATTTCTTTTTTAAAGAGGTATGAACATTAAAATATGCAATAGCTTACTTGCATGAAATGCCTATTTTCATAGAAATATTAATGGAAAAGGATTCGAGAAAGTTTGGCAATCAATTTTTAACAATAACAATAGCAATTAACTCTCAATTGTTGTTAGAATTTTTTTTTTGATTGAGACCTGCGAGCACGACAACCCATAAATGGCAAGAAGCCTGCGAGCCACCAGCCCAGCGAGGGTTGTTAGAAAATTTTACTTTTATCTATATTCAGTTTACAAATAAATTGTAAATATTGTTTTTTATATTAAGAAATTAGATATAATACACATATCATTACAACAATTGAAAATAAACAACTTTCATAAAAAATCAAGAGGATTAGAGTTAGATATTAAACCATGGATACTGGTCGTAGATAAAAATAAGAATGTAGAGGAAGATATTTTTTCGTACATTATTTTTGTTTTTGTTTAGTTTAATTAAGAGATTTTAAGTTAGAGAAAATTAGGAGAAAAAACTTTTGACCAAAACCCTTCTTCTCTTGCATAGCATGTATGTGTCTAAAGGATTTCAATAGACACCTTAAAGGAATTAAGGTTACAATCCTTAAACTTACTAAGGTGAGAGTGCACATTGCCCCTCAATAAGAGACAATTAAGGTGAGAGTGCACATGACCCCTCAATAAGAAATAATTAAGCCTATTCATCTAGGAATTTTAAGAGACCTCTTACATGTGCAAACAACAAAAGGCATATCAGCCACTTCCATCCACTACTAGATCAAGCCACTAGCAGTTTCCATGAGAACAAAATCAAGCTCAAGAGGGGAAGGAGTAATGATTGATATAATGACAACAATTTAGTCCCCTCATAGTAGAAACACAATAAACCAATAGTGAGAGTAACTATCATTTTAACCTAAGAAAAACCAAGTTACATAGGTGGACACTGGATGAAGGTGCAATAATCCCATCTAATAAAAAAAAAGTTGAAAGCCCACCCACAAACAAAAGAAAAGGAGAAAAGGTCCAGCAAAATCCAACCTCAAAAAATATAGAGTCACTCAAAATTAGCAATCTATAGCCCTTGATTGAAGATCTAACAACCAAGTCATTAGATATCCATAAATAACGTAGGAGGCAAGGACAACTCTGAGCCTAGCACTAAAATAAAAAAAAGGAAGGAATAGAGGGCTCCATAGAAAATCCCATCAACACTTTGTGAAGCAAAGACCACTCTGAAAGTAGAACTGAAGAAGCTAAGGGAGGGACAAGGGGTACCATAGAAGATATCCTATCAACACTAGGAAATTGAACGCCATGCTCCCTTGAAGATACAAAACTTAAAACTTGAATAGGAGGAATAAAATGGGAAGTAGTGGCTCCCCCATCGAATCCCTTCAAACCCTAAGAATGGATGTTCCTAATTGAAACTAGTGATAAACTAGTAGACCCAACCACGTGTGATAAAAACCCCTTCCAAAGTCCAAGTACGAAGCAAAAAAGAAACAAGGGTGAGGAGATAAATCCCCTTCCTAGCCTAAGGTCGAAATCTCCAATAATGCCACCCTGCTTGCCATTTGAAACCACCTTTCCTTTTGCAATTTCACCCCCCTCGCCATCTGAATCCTCTTCTTCTTTTGTAGTGACATTGCTAGAGAAATCTGAAACCCTATCTCTTTCGCTCATCATATTTAAGTTTGGATTCTAGTTATTGCTTGAATGATATCTCTATTAGCTATATATAAGGCAAACTAATGAAATTTGTAGGCTAGAGCAAGTGTGGATTATGATGTTGATAATGGCATAATGTGATGGTTAAGTTGTGGTGTCATGATTCTTGCCACCAAGGTTCGAACCCCTACTAGGGGTGATATTGTTGAGTATTCATGCTGTATCTATGATGTCCCTCACATAATTTGGGCTCATATAATTTATTGTAAAAAGAAAATAACATAATTAGGAGAGATGACCCAGTAGTTGAGAGCATTCCAGTTGTTGTGATAGTAGTTGTTGATTTAATAGCCATACTTGTTGATTTAAAGTCTAATTTTTTGACAATATTGCACCAATAGTTGTGACTTTAATACCCATAATTGAATGAAATGTATCCTTAGTTGTAAAAAACAACCAATCATGTGATGCCACATCAACCGCACAAGTATGGGCCCCCCTTTTGTACGACTATTGGTCTCACCTTTTTTTTGGGCTGTTTTGGACACCTTAGCAAAAAGCATGCTAATGTGGCATCATATTTGATGATGTGGCCTTGAAACCTGAGTTATAAGTAGAAGGATTTCCAAGTAAGCTACTATAAAAAATTGGGAGTGATTTGAAATTTTCATGTAGGATTTGAGAAGCGTGAAGTTAGGGTGCTCAACTACTTAGAGGTCCTCTCTCCTAATCAAATACAGATGATTAGTTATAAAGGATATGACACATGACGTGTTGAAAGATGGTGTCTAAATTTTAGTTGTCTAAATATA
>NW_026729483.1:0-66000 GCF_030272615.1 Cryptomeria japonica | reverse complement strand
ATAGAGACCCTCTGAGTGAGAGTCCTGGTCTAATGGATGTCCAATCGACCACTACAAAAGTAGAATATAAATTAAATATCTCTACATGTATGGATATTAAATTATCAAATAGACTATTAAAATATATTGGGCATCGATGAAGTGTTTAATGCTAGTAGCATATCCATATAACCAGTTCGACTGAAATCCCATAGTTGTTGCTCAAATAAATGCAAGCCCTCATCTATGGTATGGACCTGATTAGCCTGTATCTCCTCCTTTGCAACAACAGATTGATCTATAGGTGGGTCAACTGGAACATACATTGAGTGATGAGAATGTTGAGAATGTCCCTACATATGAGTTGATGAAGTAGCCTGCGTGCCTCTAAGAATCTCATCTCTAACATCAACCAATGGTATCTAAAGTTGGGATGAAATTAAATGGTATTCATGTAAGAGGTCCTCAGATAAATACTGAGATATCTGTATATGCCGAGCACCTCTTGATATAGCTGCTATATCATCTTGTGAGGGAATGGCATAAGTAATATACTGATCTAAATCAGACACCCCGTGACCAGAAGATGCACCTGTGGATGATCTTGAACGTGGTCAAGTCATCATATATCTACCTAGCTTATAAAAAAAAAGCATGGTTTTTGTTGATGCAATATCTCATATGGTATCAGTTGCTTCTCTCTGAGAAGCAATCAAAATGTGCTTAGTTGTTGGGGTGAGGGCTAGGGCTATTGGTAGAAATATCTGACCAACAAGCTGCATGTGTGTGGGCACCTGTTTATCACCCCTATGATATAAATCTCTATCAGGTCAACTCTACACCTCCCCTATCCATAATATCCTATCAGGTCAAGGTGGTTGGGTTTCATACCCAAGTGAGCGTCAGCTTACACCTGCTGAGCAAATTATAATGGTATTTGATCAGTATTAGGATAATGACCACGAGAAACTAATAAACATGGGTATATCTTTGCTGCCACTAGTGGATCAATGCATCATGTCAGCTAGTATGTTCTCTCCTTACTCTTCTCCTAACACTAGGAAAAAAATTATTCTTTAATGATTTCCTTGGGGACTGCCTTTTGCACATCCTCCAAGGTATGTCTACCCCTCATTTCAGCCCTCAATTGTCTAAAACTGGAATCAATAACCTATGGGGAATATAATGTGTGTCTCCCCAAACAATCCCTCAATGTCTACAAACTTTCGTAAATGGATTAGCATGTATGCTTGTACACACTGGTCCATTTATGGCTCATCTAGAATAGATGATAGGGAGGCAGTGCATGTGGAATGCTCAAGTGACTTATATGTTCACTAAGTATAGGACCTTACTATTTTCAAGGACTTGTTTCTGTAATTAGAGCACAAAGGTTCATAGACCATCTCAAACTTCCTCTTGTTTCACCTCCCTAAGTCAAGACCTCTCGTATGCTGAAAGGCTTCAACCCCATAACCACTCTGGCTTGCTAAAACTATGTTCTTGGAGTCTATCCCACAAAAGGTGTCAAATTCATGTGAGGACAAATTGTTTCAACCGGCCTTGATGTCTTTTTCTCTTTTTATTCACCATTCGTGTACTTGATTTGACCAAAATTCAATTTTTAGGCCTAAAAAGGTTACAAGCAATTAGCCCTCCTTTTGGGGTTTTGTGCTCACCCTGTTCAAGCGATGGACTTCCAGACTGAAAGGTTTATATTTTTGGATACCCTTTTGGGAGTTCTTGAATATTCATCAAGTTTGGGGGTCCCTAAGTCTTTCTCCATGACTGTCCCAAAAATGGGCATAAAAGGAGGGTTTTGGAAGGGTTTGTTGTCAAAAACCACATTTCAAGCTTGGGAACCTCAAAATGATTCAAAGACACCTATTTCTACCTTGCTGTTGGCTAGCAAGACCATAACCAAAAAATTTTAAACCTCACAAAGTGAAGACCAAGATTTTCATGATATGCATACAAAGGAAATGCAACATTTGACAATTTTACACTTTTGCCTTGCAAAAGCACTTTTTTTTTGCAAAATTCCAATTATAACAGAAGCATATGAACATAAATAACATTAGATACAAGAAGGAATCCAATTTTCCCTACAAAAAAGGCATTAGGCAAGTACAAATGGTAAATAGTTCACTATCAAGTAAATGGGACTGCACTATTCCTCTTTTCACTGTTTTTCCATTTTGGACCTGCACTTTGCAATGTTAAAACACATATTTGAAGGTTTGTTTGTGCTCTATAAGAAATTATCTATCTTCTTCATACATGAAGTCCTTCATACCTGCAATTTGAAGAGGATAAAATCTATTTACAACTTCAACAATATGCAAAAATCAGTCATACTTGACTGTGGCAGCCTACTGGGCGTTTTACATTTTTTTTTTTTGCCTAAGGAGATCATTGTTTGATCTTGGCTTTTACATTACGCAGGAGCATGGATTACTTCTTTGTTGTAATTTTTTACAAGAAAAAAAAGTATGGACAAAGGTTTTCACACCAATGAATGGTGGAGAGAAAACTAGGACAAAAAACAACTACCAAACAGTGACTCACTGTTTTGGCTTACAATTCATGAAACTGAAACATATAACCTTCCTCTTCTAGACTTAGGAAGTCTCTTTGATTTCTCACAACACTTATAAAACACATATGTCTGTTCACCAAAAGGATGCAAATGCTATGGGAGAGCAAAGCATCATACTTGTGCAAAGACCCTAGCCAAATGGCTTACTTGCCTAGGGCTCCATGGCCACAAAACACCTTGTACCTGCACTCTTGAAACCAAAAATCATATTTACATAATGTAAAAATTGACCAACTAGTTCTTGAGAAGCCATGAACACTTTAAGACTCCAAGAAACCAAGTTGGTCAACCATTCTTGCCCAAATTCCTAGACTGGGCAGTGAAACTGTGAAATCAAAACAATTTTGCTACAACTTCAAAACTTAATCAAATTTAATGCCACCAAAGGGAAAAGTTTAGGAAAACATGTTAGAATCAGAAAATAAAAGAGAAATATGGACAAGTACATCAAGTGTACGGACTGTTGTTCACATGGAGCCAAAAACTAGAGAAAACCAAGTAAAAACTAGTGCAAGTTTGCAAAACCTCTCATAACTTTGAATGATCAACCCTTACAAAAGTTAAAACAGGAGTTTAAATACCTCTCCAAGTTGGTTAACCTCCTATAAAGATAGGTACATGTCCAAAGGCACTTAATTTTGACATTTTGATGCCTAAATGACAACTTTTGGTGCCTAGAAAATGCAAGATTGACCTCCAAAACTAACCATCATCTAAAAACACTTCTTATAACTTAAATCCAAACATAAAACATGTCTAAAACCTTTCAAAAACAAAAAAACACTAAAAACTCACTTTTTACAACATTTTGCCAGGCAACACCAAAACTGGCAATTTTGAGCAAAAGTTGAAAACAGGAAACCAAAACCACACAATGAGTTCAAAACTCATCCAAACAACCTAGAAAAACTTCAAAAAGAATGCTAAACAACTTTCCAACTTAAAATAACACAAATCAAACCTGAGATGAAAAAGAAGCTGAGAATGAGCTAGGTGCTCTTGCACCATACTCCCCCAGTGACAAAGAAGTCATGTGACTCCTTTGGGCAGAATAGAGAGAGGAATACCAGCCTTGGTGAAGTCACTTTTATGTATCCAAGTGGCTTCAAAATATATTTGATCTTTCCATTTGATCAAATGCTCAAAGTAGTCATGCCTTCTAGTCTTCTTGATGATTCTGGAATCAAGTACCTATTAAGGAATGAGAGAAGAAGAAGAGGGGAGAGGTAGATCAGAAAAGGAATTTGAAATGTCTGAAACTCTTTGATTCTCTGCTGGAGGTTACCCCTTGAAAGGTACCAAATCTGCAACATTAAAGATAGGAGATAAAGAAACATCAGCAGGTAAATCAATTTTATAAGCATTTGGACCATACTTAGCCAAAATCCTACAAGGTCCAATTCTTCTCATCTGTAACTTGGTAGGAACTCCCTTCTGTAATCTAGACTTGTTGAGATGCACCATCACAAAATCCCCAACTGTAAATTGGACATCCCTCTTTGAAGCATCCACCCTTTCCTTGACTCTTGCTATGGTATCCTGCAAAGACTGTTTAACCTGTTCATGTATCTCTTTGAGAGATTGTGCCATGTCTTCTGCTATCCCACTAACATGTTGCAAGTTAGTCACATCATGTAACTCAAAAACACCTCTTGGATGCATACCATAAACAATATGAAATGGGCTCTTACCAGTGGATCTGTTTACACTGTCATTGTAGGCAAACTCTGCCTATGGGATAAGCTGATCCCAACTTTGTCCATACTCCTTGGTGAGACATCTGAGTAGATTACCCAATGTTCTATTCACCACCTCTATTTGGCCATCTGTTTGTGGATGGTAAGCTGAGCCAAAAGACAAGTTAGTACCCAGTTTCTTCCACAAAGTCTTCCAAAAATGACCCAAAAACTTAACATCTCTATCTGATACAATACTAGATGGCAAACCATGTATTCTGACAACCTCTTTAAAGAAAAGAAAAGCAATATGACTAGCATCATTAGTATTTTTGCAAGGAATAAAGTGAGCCATTTTACTAAATCTGTCCACAACCACAAAGATACTGTCATGCCCTATTTTTGTCCTTGGTAAGCCTACAATAAAATCCATACTGATGCATTCCCATGGCCTAGAAGGAATGGGAAGTGGTTGATATAAACTAGCATTAGTGCTATGTCCTTTGGCCTTCTGACATATCATGAACTGTTCAACATACCTCCGGACATCTCTCTGCATCTTGGGCCAGTAATAAAAATGTTGAACCAACTCTAAGGTCTTGTTGAGACCAAAATGGCCACTCAAACACCCATTGTGTTTCTCTTGAATGAGATTTTCTCTCATGGAACCTTTAGGAACACATATCTATCCTCCCCTGAATAACAAACCATTCTGCAATGTATAGTCAGCATACTCACTATGAAAATGATTCTCAAAAGCAAGACAAACTTTATAAGCAGCAGCAAAATCATCATCATTAGGATATAAATCTTGAAAGCAATCTATCCCAACACTCTTTACCTGGATCTCCTGGATAGTCAACAATCTCCTACTTAAAGCATCAGCTACTTTGTTACATTGGCCTTTCTTGTGCTTAAGAGTGAAGGTATATGCTTGTAGGTACTCTACCCATTTCACATGTCTATGGTTGAGTTTGTCCTGAGAATTCAAGAAACTGACTGCCTGGTTGTCAATATACACAACAAATTCTTTAGGAAGAAAGTAATGCCTCCACTTCCTGAGTGCCTACACCAATGCATATAACTCTAAATCATAAGATGAATACTTTTTCTTTGCATCATTCAGTTTTTCACTAAAAAAGGCAACTGGTCTGTTATCCTGACTCAAGACTACACCTACTGCAAGATGATTGGCATCACATTCTATGGAAAAAAGCTTATCAAAGCTAGGAAGGATTAACACTGGCTGTGTAGCAACTCTAGTTTTGAGTAACTCAAACCCCTTATTGGTTGCTTCGATCCATTGAAACTTAACCTTATGACCACCCTTTATTGTATCTAACATGGGTGCACAAATTTCACTGAATCCTTTGATAAACTTTCAGTAAAACTGGGCTAGACCATGAAAACTCTGAACCTCACTGGCTGATTGTGGGGTTGGCCAACTTCTAATGGCTGCAACTTTAGAATGATCCAGCTTAAGATCTCCACTGGACACAACAAAACCAAGATAGACTAGCTCTTGTTGCATAAAATCACATTTCTCAAGATTTATGGTTAACTGCTCATCAAATAATATTTGTAAAACAATAGCTAAGTGTTTCAAATGCTCCTCTTTAGTCTTACTAAAGATGAGAATATCATCTAAGTAGACTACCACAAACTTATTGAGAAAATCCTGCAATACTTCATTCATTAACCTCATAAAGGTACTGGGAGCATTAGAGAGTCCAAAAGGCATAACCAACCATTCATAAAGACCCTCATTTGTTTTAAAAGTAGTTTTCCACTCATCACCCTCTTTTATTCTTATCTGATGGTAACCACTCTTTAAGTCTATTTTGGAGAAATACCTCGCACCCCCTGAACAATCCATCAGATCTTCTATCCTGGGAATGGGGAATCTGTATCTTATTGTGATCTTGTTGATAGCTTTGGAATCTGTACACAATCTCCATGTGCCTCCTTTCTTAGGTGCTAACATAATGGGCACTGCACAAGGACTTATACTCTTTCTCATTAATCCTTGACCCAATAACTCTTGAATCTATCTAGCTACCTCTTTGTTTTGTTTAGGAGTCATGTTGTATGCTGCTTTGTTTGGCAAAGAAGCTCTTGGTATAAAGTCAATTTGACAACTAATGGCTCTAGGAGGAGGTAATGTTGTTGGGTGTCCATCACTGATGATGTTCTTAAAACTATCAAGAATTTGCTGCACCTCTTGTGGGATCTCTACTTGTTTTTCTTTCTTATCCTCCTTAGGTTTCACTACAAGTGCATAGCCAATCCCATCTCCCTCTTTCATGGTTTGGATGAACTCTTTTTCCTTGACTAATAGCACTTTAGGTGCCTATGGTTTGTTGTTCTTTGTCTCTTCACTAAGGGACTGAATTTTGTAGACAATGCCATTCTTTTGAAAGGAATATGTGTTTTTTTCACCATCATGGTGTGCCTTTCTATCAAATTGCCAAGGTCTATCCAATAGTAGATGGCAAGCATCCATGGGAAGGATGTCACATAGAATCCTATCTTTGTACTCACCTATATTGAAGTCTACCCATGCTTGTTCATTCACTAGGACATGTTGTCCCTTGTTTAACCAAGTTACCTTGTAGGGTTAACTATGCTTCATTCTAGGTAGGTTCAATTTGCCAACTGCCTCCTCTAAGATGATATTATTTGTGGAGCTCAAGTCAATAACAACCTTACATACCTTGCCCAAGATTTTGCACTTTATCCTGAACAAGGCTCTTCTCTGAGACACTTCACACTTATGAGGTTCTTGCATCAATACTCTCCTTATCATTAAACTCTCACCATCTTCGGGTGCTAGGTGCATTGTTGGAGTTCTTGTACTACTCCCTTCCTCCTAAACATAGTTCACTTTTCTTTCACCTCCATGGGAAGAACTAGGCTTTTCAGGACACCTATAAGCAGGATGACCCAATTTCTGGTAGTTGTAGCATTTCATTGTGGAGAAATAAGACCCTCTACCTGGGCCACTAGACCTACCCCTTCCTGGGTTGCTTGATCCCCTTCCCCTAAAATTAGGTTTGCTCTGAGAATCCCCACTTTGCTCAATAAGCTTAGATTCCCCCTGGGACCTTTGGTCTATGTGTCTTCCCCCAAAACTGCCTCGATGGCCTCGACCATCTCTTCCTCTTCCTTTGCCTCTATTATGCTGCTCTTGCTTCTTCCTACTCCTTTCCTCTACCTTGAGTGCAAGTTGATAGCACTTCTGGACTATCGTAGGGCACAATAAACTTAACTCTTCCTGTATGTTCCATCTCAAACCATTGAGATACCTAGCCACCTTGACATTCTCATCCTCTTGAATCTTTGACCTAAGGCATAACTTTTGAAACTCCTCAGTGTAGGTGCTGACATCTAACTCCTTTTGCCTAAGGTTTTGCCTTCTCCTATGGAGCTGTATTTCATAGTCCTCTAGAATGTAAGCCTCTCTGATCTTGGACAACATTCCCTTCCAGGTTACTATGGGCCTTTTTCCCTCTTTCTCACGTTCATCCTAAATGAACTTCCACCATGTTAATGCATCTCCTCTCAACTTGGACTTAGCCACCTTCACTTTTTGGGCCTCTGTCACACCATCACACTCAAAATGGTTCTCAAGCCCCTCAATCCACTCCACGACCACTTTTGGGTCTTTTTTACTACTGAATAGTGGGACTCCTTCTAGTGTTCTCCCACTCATAGCCTTCAAGGCTTTCAAAAAGGGCTCATTGTCTATCACAGGGTCTGGTATAGGGGTCTCATCCTCTATAGCTAATAACTTACCCTTACCTTCCGTTCCCTCTATCTTATTGCTGGCTTCATCTACCTTCACTTCTACTTCACCCAATGTCTGCTCTAAGAGATCTAACTTCTCTTTGAGTAACCTATTTTCTTCTTCCTGGTCTTCCACTTTCTTTGCTAATTCTGAATTTGTCACCATGGTTGTCAAACTGCTACTTCGTCCCAAGTGTAGATGAGCTTTGATACCACTATAATAGGGAGGCAGTGCAAGTGGAATGCTCAAGTGACTTATATGTTCACTAAGTATAGGACCTTACTATTTTCAAGGATTTGTTGTTGTAATTAGAGTGCAAAGGTTCATAGACCATCTCAAACTTCCTCTTGTTTCACCTCCCTAAGTCAAGACCTCTTGTATGTTGAAAGGCTTCAACCCCATAACCACTCTGGCTTGCTAAAACTATGTTCTTGGGGTCTGTCCCACAAAAGGTGTCAAATTCATGTGAGGACAACTTGTTTCAATTGGCATTGATGTATTTTGTGCTTTTCATTTACCATTCGTGTACCCGATTTGACCAAAATTCAATTTTTAGGCAAAAAAAAGGCTACAAGCAATTAGCCCTCCTTTTGGGGTTTTGTGCTCACCCTATTCAAGCAATGGACTTCTAGACTAAAAGGTTTATATTTTTGGATACCCTTTTGGGATTTCTTGAAGATTCATCTAGTTTGGGGGTCGCTAAGTCCCTCTCCATGACTGTCCCAAAAATGGGCATAAAAGGAGGGTTTTGGAAGGGTTTGTTGTCAAAAACCACATTTCAAGCTTGGGAACCTCAAAATGATTCAAAGACACCTATTTCTACCTTTTTTTTGGCTAACAATACCATAACCAAAAAGTTTTAAACCTCACAAAGTGAAGACCAAGATTTTCATGATATGCATACAAAGGAAATGCAACATTTGACAATTTTACACTTTTGCCTTCCACAAGCACTTTTTTTTTGCAAAATTCCAATTATAATAGAAGCATATGAACATAAATTACATTAGAGACAAGAAGGAATCCAATTTTCCCTGCACAAAAGGCATTAGGCAAGTACAAATGGTAAATAGTTCACTGTCAAGTAAATGGGACTGCACTTTTTCTCTTTTCACTGTTTTTCCATTTTGGACTTTTACTTTGCAATGTTAAAACACATATTTGAAGGTTTGTTTGTGCTCTATAAGAAATTCTATGTATTCTTCATACATTAAGTCCTTCATACCTTCAATTTGAAGAGGAGAAAATCCATTTACAACTTCAACAGTATGCAAAAATCAGTCATACTTGACTGTGGCAGCCTGCTGGGCGTTTTACATTTTTTTTTTGCCTAAGGAGATCATTGTTTGATCTTGGATTTTACATTACCCAAGAGCAGGGCTTACTCCTTTCTTGTACTTTTTTACAAGAAAAAAAAGTATGGATAGAGGTTTTCACACCAATGAATGGTGGAGAGAAAACTAGGAAAGAAAACAACTACCAAACAGTGACTCACTGTTTTGGCTTACAATTCATGAAACTGAAACATATAACCTTCCTCTTCCAGACTTAGGAAGTCTCTTTTCTTTCTCACAACACTTAGATAATGCATATGTATGTTCACCAAAAGGATGCAAATGCTATGGGAGAGCAAAGCATCATACTTGTGCAAAGACCCTAGCCAAATGGCTTACTTGCTTAGGGCTCCATGGCCACAAAATGCCTTGTACCTGCACTCTTGAAACCAAAACTCATATTTACATAATGTAAAAATTGACCAACTAGTTCTTGAGAAGCCATGAACACTTTAAGACTCCAAGAAACCAAGTTGGTCAATCATTCTTGCTCAAATTCCTAGACTGGGCAGTGAAAGTGTGAAATCAAAACAATTTTGCTACAACTTCAAAACTTAATTAAATTTAATGCCACCAAAGGGAAAAGTTTAAGAAAACATGTTAGAATCAGAAAATACAAGAACAGTATGGACAAGTACAGCAGGTGTACGGACTGCTGTTCACATGGAGCAAAAAACTAGAGAAAACCAAGTAAAAACTAGTGCAAGTTTGCAAAACTTCTCATAACTTTGAATGATCAACCCTTACAAAAGTTAAAACAGGAGTTTAAATACCTCTCCAATTTGATTAACCTCCTATACAAATAGGTACATGTCCAAAGGCACTTAATTTTGACATTTTGATGCCTAAATGACAACTTTTGGTGCCTAGAAAATGCAAGATTGACCTCCAAAACTAACCATCATCTAAAAACACTTCTTATACCTTAAATCCAAACACAAAACATGTCTAAAACCTTTCAAAAACAAAAACACACTAAAAACTCACCTTTTACAACATTTTGCTAGGCAACACCAAAATTGGCAATTTTGAGCAAAAGTTGAAAACAGGAAACCAAAACCACACAATGAGTTCAAAACTCATCCAAACAACCTAGAACAACTTCAAAAAGCATGCTAAACAACTTTCCAACATAGAATAAGACAAATCAAACCTAAGATGAAAAGGAAGCTGAGAATGAGCTAGGTGCTCCTGCACCAATAGATCTCCATTTCTACACCTCCTGGTCACTGTGACGAAATATGGTACCCATTTGGCACATGTTCATGTTGTGTAGGCTATGCATGAGAAACTTGATCCTCCATCTATCTAGGTTGACCATAAAGCTATAATTTACGTAAGTGTACATGAGCATGCACACACACACGATGAACATTCAAATTAAAACATTAAATTAAAATTGTTAAGTTTCTATTGTTTCTTAATTATGTAATATGAGAGAGAGAGAGAGAGAGATCATTAAAGATCACTAAATTAAAATAGATAAAGAGTATTCAAATTAAGGGAAGAGAGGGAAAGAATAGATCATATACTAATTAAAATAATATATTTATAGTACAAACATGTATTAAGGGGTCATATGGGGTCACACATGGTGTTAGTACACCGTATGACTCCTTAGGAAACCATATGAACCATTAGGACATCAAATGGTCCTAATAATTCATATAGTGCCCTAAGGGGTCATATTGTGTCGTTAGGGGTCATATGCAATCTTAAGGGGTCACACATGGTGTTAGAACACCGTATGACACCTTAGGACATCACATGGTCCTAATGGTTCATATAATGTCCTAAGGGGTCATATAGTATTATTAGAGGTCATATGGGGTCCTAAGGGGTCACATATGGTGTTAAAACACCGTATGACCCCTTAGGATACCATATGAACCATTAGGATATCATATGGTCCCAATGGTTCATATGGTGTTCTAAGGGGTCATTTGGTATTGTTAGGGGTCATATGGGATCTTAAGACATCACACATGGTGTTAAACCACTGTATGAAACCTTAGGACATCATATGAACCATTAAGACATCGTATGATCCTAATGGCTCATATAATGTCCTAAGGGGACATATGGTGTCATTAGGGGTCATATGGGGTCCTAAGGGGTCACACATGGTGTTAGAACACCGTATGACCCCTTAGGACAAAATATGAACCATTAGGACATAATATGGTCCTAACGATTCATATAGTGTCCTAGGGGGTCATATGGTGTCGTTAGGAGTCATTTAGGGTCCTAAGGGATCACACATGGTGTTGGAACACCATATGACCCCTTAGGACACCATTTGAACCATTAGGATAGCATATGAGCCATTAGGACATTATATGGTCCTAAGGGTTTATATAGTGTCGTAAGGGGTCATATGGTGTTGTTAGGGGTCATATGGGATCCTAAGGGATCACACATGGTGTTAAAACATCATATGACCCCTTAGGATGCCATATGAACCATTAAAACATCATATGATCCTAGTGGTTCATATAGTGTCTTAAAGGGTCATATGTGTCATTAGGGGTCATATGGGGTCCTAAGAGGTCACACATGGTGTTTAAATACCATATGACCCCTTAGGACACCATATGAACCATTAGGACATTGTACAGTCCTAATGGTTCATATAGTGTCTTGAGTGGTCATTTGGTGTCATTAGGGGTCATAAGGGGTCACACTTTGTGTTAGAACATTGTATGACCTTTTAGGACACCATATGAACCATTACACCATCATATGGTCCTAATGGCTGATATAGTGTTCTAAGGGGTCATTTGGTGTTGTTAGGGGTCACACATGGTGTTAGAACACCATATGACCCCTTAGGACATCATATTGTCCTAAGGGTTCATATGGTGTCCTTAGGGGTCATGTTGTGTACTAGGATGTTAAAATGGGTCACAGATGTTCTAATTTTTATAATGTTTTAATTTATTATCTACGTTTTCTAACGTATTTCTATGTTTTAATTTAGTATCTAAGTTTTCTAATTTTTTCCTAACATTTTTCTAAAATGGTGAGAAAAATAATAAATACATAATTATCTAATTAACAAAGAAAAACTATTTTATTTACTAATTTTTAAAATAAATTTAACAAAAAAATAACACTATTAAACAAGAAAAAGGGTAATTTGTGCGCTAGGAACAATGTAGGTCGAATGATGACTACTAATGAGTGTTGACTAGTGTTGATGGGACTCACTCATGAAATCTCCACGTAGCATTCTCTCTAACAACCTCAATGGAGCCTAGATGACAAGTTGAAAATGAAAGTTCATCTGTCATTTTTGGTTTATATAGATAGTTAAAAAAAATGGCCATTAGAGGTTCTCTCGAAGAGGGGGGGGGGGGGGGGCGTTTGAGCGAACCTCCTAAAAAATAATATTTTATGCGAACCCATTTTTCAATTAGGGTTCGCTTGAACCATCCCCCCCACAAGAAGGTTTGCTCGAACCCATAAGGGTAGTTCGAGCAAACCATTTCAATTCATATGAACCTGTTTAAAAAAAAATCCCACACCCATAAATTTCCTTCATGGGTAAAAGTGAGAACCATTAATGTGCTTTCACCCATACATACATACATACATATACACACACATAATTTGTTAAAATACTTGTACATGTACTTGAAAAATTTACATGTTCAAAATGAGCTCTAGAGGTCTATTTTTCTTAAGATACATAAGCACGATGATATACAAGATCACCAACATATTGTAAATCTCAAAAGGTCACCAAAACACCACCTTTTAATATATATGAAATTCAAATTTGATTTCAAAAATTTCAATCAAGACTTAGAACTTGAACGTGTGATCTATAATGTGTGTTTTTCTAAGAGAGAGAGAGAGAGAGAGAGAGAGAGAGAGAGAGAGAGAGAGAGAGGTGCAAGAAAGAAGATAAAAGAGGTGATAAAGATAAGTAATGGAGAGAGAGGGTAGAGAGATAGAGACAGGGAGGGAGAAACAAGGTGTGTGTGAGTGAGAGAGAGAGAGAGATATTGAGATAGAGGGAGAGAGAAATGCATATAAATAGATGGATAGAGAAGGAGAGAGGTAGAGATATGATAGAGTAGAGATATAGATTTAGAGAGAGTGATAGAAATAGAGGTAGAAAGGGAGAGGCGGATAGAAAGAGGGAGAGATTGAGAGATAGATATAGTCAGAAAGATAGAGAAGAGAGGGGTGGAGATGAAGGGAGAGTTAATATGATAGAGATAAGGGAGAGAGATAGAGAGAGGATTACAAATGAATGGATATATATAGAGGGAAAGAGATATTTTTTTATTTTTTTTCATATTTTGATACCGAGGGTATCCCCAATCCCAATGACCCTGGCCTTGTGTTTTCTTTTAACGGTGAGCCAGAGGTGAGACTAGTCCCTGGGGGGTGAATTTGTAGCCCACAAGCAATCCCCCCTCTTAAACTCAAGAGGGAGTCAAACCCAAGACCGATGGGGAGCAAACCCATCACCCATGCCAACTCACCTACCCATGCAAGCTAAGGGAGAGAGATGATCTTTATATTTCTATCTTTGTCATTATTTCCTGGTATCTCTTCGTCTCTAAATAAATACTAAAAACTATTTTTAAAAATAATACAAAATATAAAATATTATAATTTATATTATATTAAATATTATATATAATAATAAATATAAGTCATTTTATATATTTTAAAAAAATTTAGATGACAAAATTATATTTAATACTATAAAGTATTTTAAATAATATTATACGTAAAGAAGTGTGTGTATATATATATATATATATATATATATAGTTAGATAGATCCCATAATATATGTGTAGGACTTCTACTGAAATGGAATGGTAGAATAACAGTAGGAAGTTTGGGAGGGGCTTGTAATAGGTTAAAGACAATCATACAAGTTAATAACCCAAAGTTGTTGACAAACTAGATAAAACAAATATTTTAACATATGTAGAACAAGTGCACACCGAAGCCTCATATAGTTCTCCTATAGCCTTAGGAGGCCTAGTCGAATCTAATGCAACTATTACCATTTCCTGTATGAAAAATGATGACATATAATATAGACATAACATGATTTAGTTATTTCAAACAAGAAAAAATGCAATCCAAAGTGAATATGAAGATATCACCTCTTCCCTCTACTGAACCTCATCGACATTAGGTGCATTCATTAATTCTGTAAAACCCATATGTTTTTGTATAAAGAACAAATAAATTTTGTGCATTTATCAATATCTACATATACATGTTTAATCATAATACATTTCAACAAATGAATATAAATTGTACTAAATTACCTTCTATCGTTTGGGTGTCCGAGATGATATCTTTTTCTGCCTCGGAGTGCTAGAGGATAGCTTTCTCACACGAGATGTCCTTGAGGCAGGTGGGGTAAACTAATGGAAAAAAATTAAAATAACGAAAAAGAGCATGTATTTAATATATCACTTAAGTCAAAAATATATAATTCTAAATGGTAGCATATAGCTATCTTGGCCAAATTCAACGGACGAAAGCATGATATCATCAAGTTGGGACATCTCAGCCACTGATAAGCCCTATTAAATACCAAGTAATGATACATATAATTAACAAAAGATATCTTGAAACCAATGTATTATTATATTTTTAACAAATTTACAAATCTTTACCTCTGGTGGCGAAACTACTCGTGACCATGGAGTCGACTGAAAAGTATTTAGTGTACTCCCACCACCTGCTACACCCTACAATGTATTTTATTTTTATGTCACTTTAAATTGTTCTAAAAATAAAAATTCATTTCTTTTTATAAGATTTAGTCACTTAATTGATAACATGTCATAAACAGAATTAAACGCACCTGTGTCTGATAGAGAGGGTACAACATATTGATTAGTTCATTGGTGAGGGCCACATCCTCTATAGTGGAAGCATGACATCTCTTCCCACAACATGTACATGAATGAGATATCAAACCATCCTTGTTTGTGTCATTGTCTACACCAAAACATACACTGTGGCAGGTGGGGTACATATGTTGAATGGGCTAGCTCATGCCAAATGATGCACGAGGTGTTGCTGATGAAGGAGGTGTTGTTGAGGAAGGAGGTATTGCTAATGAAGGAGGTGTTGTAGGTGTTGGTACATCCTCTGCTCTTTCCAACTGTTTGCCATGCTAAACAATGACATCAGTCAATAATACAACTGCCTAAAGAGTCTGTAATTCCATAGAATTGTTCAAGGATATAGTAACAATGACATGAACCATGGGTTTAGGAGCTGTAAGCCTCCTATGCTATGGCTCTACCACCCTATGGGCCCCAGGTCTATCATGCGAAGAGCCTCTCCCTCTACCCTAAAATTATTGAATGTCAAAGTAATTTAGCTTCTCGTCGAGGATAAACTCACAGTACAACTTTCTCAAAAAATATAGAATCACCTCCCAATTATTACAAGGTGGTTGGTCAAAGACCATATACCACCTATCCCAAAAAGATTCTTTCAGCCTAGCATGAATACACCAATGTATAGGAAACTGATTCCTATTTAGTTATAGGTTGTTACTGGTAACAAGATCGGTGAAAAGAGCACATATGTCAGCTTTACCTATGCCCTTTTTCTTCACTTGATCATATGACAACGCATCCGCATAAAATGTTCAACATCTATCCCTCCATGAACCCCATTTCGTAACCTCCTTAGATACCTCATTTGCACTATAAGCCATTGTTTCTAGTGTTCTAGAGAGGATTGAGTGGTGCTCAAGGCTAGAGGACCTCAACCTATTCACCAATATAGAAATTTTGGTATTATTTTGTGTAAGGCGATTGATGAGATCCTCTTGTGTGGCATCTAAATGATGTAATGGAGGACATGGAGGGTTTTGGGGTGGCGGTGGTTGTTGAGGAGCAAAATTTTGAGGATTTTGAGGGTTTTCTTGTTTCTCTTGTGCAATGTTTACATGGTTTTCTTATGTTGCTTGTGCAAGAGGAGGTCTTTGTTGTCTATTTAGTTATGGGGGATTGCTTGAAGAATCTAACATCAAATTAATAAAAACAAAACTTAAATCAATTAAAAAACCCTACTTCAATTAAAATGCAAACAAAAATAATTAAACCAATCAAATCTTATCTATTCAATGGGGTGCAATTGTTGAAAATTGCTCTCAATGTTGGGAAAATCCAAAATAGTTGCAAACCCGTGTAGGTTCTATGCTTTTTTGGTTTTTCCTTGCTGTTGTTCCATGGGTTTTGGCATTGAAAATGGCCAAAACCTGTGGCCTACACCCAAAAATAATGTTTCTCAAAACCTGTATGGGTTTTGAGGAACTTTTGGTTTTTTAAATTATTTTTCTCTAGGCTTGGTGTTACCAAGCCTAGCACATTTTTTAATTTTTAGAATCCGCACAGGTTATGAAAATTTTGGTTTTTTTTTAGCATGTGGTCACTTTTTTGTTCACCATCTTGGTGCACTTACCCAAGTAATAAGCTGAACAAATGGCAATTGGACTAGACTTGGGAAAAATAGTAAATGGTGTCGTGAGCTTCTCCAAATAGACATAGGGGTTCGTTATAGTTAGGAAAATTGTGGGGAATAATTGGTTTGATAGGAAACACATTAGGCACCAAGATATTGACCCTCAAGGGTGGTCATTTATGTATGTTATCCAATGTGCAAGGTAATGCTTCCTCTTAGAGTACAAAAACTGACTATATCAAATACTGGTCACAAGGGTCCACAATTTGTCATATATATCCATTTATGACATATAAAGGTTCCTACCAAGCCATTCATCATGACAATCACCCAATTTTGAAATATAGTCCTCTAGAGTGTGTCTCTAGATGTTGATATTGTGTATGTTATAATCACTTTTTCTTGTCAAAGGTACTTCAAATTTTACAAAATTTGAATTCCCAATAGGGTCTTGTCTTGATCCATTTTTTCATCTTTGTTTGTATATAACAAAGTCCATAAGTATATCTATGCAAAAGTTTAAAATAAATCTCTTACATATGTGTGTATACATACATACATACATACATACATACATATACATATACATGCGTACATACATACATACATACATACATACATACATTCATACACATACATACATATACATATACATGCGTACATACATACATACATACATACATACATACATACATACATTCATACATACATAAATACATAAATACATACATACATACATACATACATACATGCATGCATGCATGCATACATACATACATATATACATACACACATTTAGTTAAATATACAATTTTCAAATATATTAAATTAGGATGTATGACTAATGTACATGTTAAATAATAGTACATGTGTTTATGTAATGTAAATTGGGAGGTGTATGAGTTGAAAATGTCTTAAGGGGACATGCACAATTAGGATGTATATATCTAATTTTAAATGCACATGCACAATTTGTAAGTTGTTCAAATAATTTAGCATGTATGTAAAGTAAATTAGGACATGTATTCATTTAATTAAAAATGCAAATTTATCTCAAATTCTATATTAAATTAGGACGTGTGTAAATTTGAAAAGGTCTTAATGGGGTCACATGTATAATTAGGATGTATATATCTAATTTTAAATGCACATGCATAATTTGTAAGTTATTCAAATAATTTAGTATGTATGTATTTAAGTAAATTAGGATGTATTCATTTAATTAAATGCATTTGTATGAAATTTGATATTAAATTAGGATATATATGTGTAAATTTGAATACATGTCTTAAGGGGCCGAGCACAATTAAGATGTACATATATCTAATTTGTAATCTATATGATAATTTGTAATTTATTTAAATAATTTAATATGTATGTAAACTAAATTAGGATACATATTCATTTCAATCAATGAATTTGTATGAAATTAGATATTAAATTAGGATGTGTATGTGTAAATTTGAATACATGTCTAAAGGGGACATGTGTACAATTAAGATGTATATATATATAATTTTAAATTTATATACATAATTATAAAATGTGTATATAAAGGTAAACAAACAACACATATCTGGAAAAGTCTATATATAAAATAAGTTTGAATGTAGCAATATGTCTATGAAAGTCCATGTGTACCGCAACCCAACACATACTAAAAAGTGCTAGATGGGTCTAAATCATGTCAGCCATCAACAAAGAGATCCTCTGAGTGAGAGTCCTAGTCTAATGGATGTCCAATAGACCGCTGCAAAAGTAGAATATAAATTAAATATCTCTACATGTATGGATATTAAATTATCAATTAGACTATTAAAATATACATGGCATCGATGAAGTGTCTGATGCTAGTAGCATATCCATATAACTAGTCTGACCCAAATCCCATAGCTACTACTAAAATAAATCCAAGCCCTCATCTATGATATGGACCTAATCAGCCTGTACCAAATTATTTTATAGATTCATCACTCTAGTAGAGCCACCTTTTACAATTTCAAAACAAGCTGCAATAAACTCCACGTTCAACAATTCAAGAATCTCTCCAATGATAATCTTTCATGTGTGTCCCCAACAGAGTCACCAATTTGTTGGTTCCCAAAATTGCAGGTTGTTGAACCCTAAAAGTATCCCAAGTTTTGTGATTAGGCTCAACATCGAATTTTGTCAACGAATGGGTTTGATAAAAAATGATGAAACTCCCTTGTACTTCTGGTTTTGCAATACCAAGGTAGGTGTACCTTCAATGTGTTTAAGAAGATTATAATAACATTAACTAAATCACCCTCTACTTCAAACTGACATGAATGTCTGAAATAGATAGTTGCAAGTACAAGCCTACTTCCTACTCCTACCTCTAAAACTGAAATTGAAAAATATATGTAAAAGTAATATTTTAAGATTTTTTTTAGGTGATCAGTGCCTTCTATCCATTGGGCACGAGAGTCAATCTTTTGTCTCTTTAATGGTTTTGCATCATCCTGTTAGACAGTTTTTAAATTCATACCTTGTATGAATCTGTCAATTATTTGACTTCTTACATATCCAATGAGTTACCTTATTACTATGATTTATCAACATGAATTTAGTCTCTCCTTAAGAGAACCAAACAGACAAATCATATAAAAATGTTAAAAATTCTTTGGTCAATTTGAAATACCCTTGATATTCAAACTAATAGAATAATAAATCCACGATATATAGGAATCCTCAAATAATCTTGACTACTTTAGCCAATATAAAACGTGAAACCAAATCTAGAAAGCATTCAATTCTATTTTGTTCACAATATTAAGAAGAAGATAAATATTTTATAGGAGTCTTTTTATAATGGTGTTATTACCATTTCTTCCCTTTTTTTTATCCTCACTAGTCCTGATTTCCTTCTTATACAAAATGAAGGAGCATTTCAGATTGTTACATTGTTTGGCTATAAAGTTATTAATTTAATTATTTTCCTAAATACATAAAGACTTAAAATAATTATATGTTTCATTAATAAAATATTTCATCTCCTGCTTGTAAATATTTTTCTTCCATGATCCTTTATTTGTATTTTTACCACCTTTGTAATCTTCTATAAAAATATTTTACTTTCGAGTGAAATACTATGGGCTGGCAGAAAATCAGTTTTTCCATTATCATGATCCTCTAGTGAATAACAATTTTCGTTTGGCGGCTTTTTTTCTGCCCATATTATCTCCCTTGAAAAAATTTAACTTTATCTTCCAATATCTTCACTAAAAAATAAGTCATTAGCATATTCTGCAAATATTTTCATTTTCACTTCTAGATAAATGAAATCACAGTTCTATTTTTCATTTTCAGTCTACTAGTAAAATACAAATCTTTGAGTAAAAATACAAAATTTCTTTCTCCCATGAAATAATTTCACATAACAACTTATCTAAGAGATCTCACTTATCTAAGAGGCATCAAAAGTGTCTCTTAGATATGCCATGACTCTTAGATATCTTAGAGACTTCAAAATGTTTCTTTGATGAAACTTATCTAAGAAACTTCACTTATTTAAGAGTCTCCACAACTATCTCTTAGATATGTCATGCCTCTTAGATATCTAAGAGACTTCAAAATGTCTCTTAGATTCCTTTTAGTCCTCTTTAGAGATTTTATTATGAGCATTTTATGATTCCTAGACCCATGAAATTAGAGCTGCTCATATTTGAGATAAAATTATGAACTGGGTTGTTCTTTGAATTTTGAAATTTGTAACTTTTTTTTGGTCAAAATTTGTCTCTACGGCATTCAAAATGACCTTTGAAAAAATATCAAATCTTCACCTTAGAGGTCACCATTAGACATATGAATTTATTAAGATATAATGAATAATCTTGCCAAAGGGATTTGCACATTTCCAATTTCTCTGTAAGATATTCAAGGTCAAAGTTGACCATTTTGAAACTATCATGAACTTCAACAAATCTCTGCAAACTTCATCTAGTTTTGGCTTCAAAAAATTATCAAATGATGTCCAATGATCATGAAAATTTGTGAGAATGCATACATATAAACAAAAAATGTACAACAACAAATGGTTTTGTAGAACTCATCTCGGTGTGTAAAATATTCACTATCGAAGATGGCCTCTAAAGATGCCTTGAACAAATGCTATTTTGTAAACTCAAAACATGAAAAGCCCGAGGTTTGAAAAACTATCAAATGGAATCCGACGACCATGCAAACTTGCAAGAATGTACATGGAAGTGATATAAGCAAGTTTGCAATATGGTTTTGCTTGAAGATTAATAGTTGTCAAAATATTAATTCTCTAAGATGGCATTCTGGAAGTTCTTGCATACTGAAATATTCAAAATTGAATAAATCACACACAGTTTGGGTTTTGTAAAAATGTCAATTGAGCTGCTACAACCTTGAAAATTTTGCATAGTAGTTCCTTGTAGTATATAAAACTATAGGGACAAATTGTTTTGGTATGGGAGTCATCTGGATGCAAGATATTGATGTCCACAAAAGGCCACTTTGATGAACTTTACATTGTGTAAGTAATAAACTGAACAAATGGCAATTGGACTAGACTTGGGAAAAATAGTAAATGGTGTCCCGAGGTTCTCTAAATAGACATAGGGTTTCTTTATAGTTAGGAAAATTGTGGGGAATAATTGGTTTGATAGGAAACACATTAGGCATTAAGATATTGACCCTCAAGGGTGATCATTTATGTATTTTATCCATCGTGCAAAGTAATGCTTCCTCTTAGAGTACAAAAATTGACTACATCAAATAATGATCACAAGGGTCCACAACCTGTCATGTATATTCATTTATGACATATAAAGGTTCCTACCAAGCCATTCGTCATGACGATCACTTGATTTTCGAATATAGTCCACTAAAGTTGGTCTCTAAACATTGATATTGTGCATGTTATAATCACTTTTTCTTGTCAATGGTACTTCAAATTTTATAAAATTTGAATTCCCAACAAGATCTTGTCTTGATCCATTTTTTCATCATTGTTTGTACATAAGAAAGTACATAAATATATCTAAGCAAAATTTTAAAATAAATATATCTTACATATGTATGTATATACATGCATTTATATATTTAATTTACAAATTATGACATGTAGTTCTTAAAAACCCAAGTTTAAATTTATATAATTATATAATCAAGGTCTATAAATTACTTGGTCTCCGCTATCTACATTATGTACATGATGTTGCATATGAATCTGATGAGAATCAAGAATTTATCCTAGAACCTATATACATATACATATACATATACATACATACATACATACATACACACATACACACACACACACATACATACATACATACATACTTTTCATTAAATATTAAATTTTCAATTATATTTAATTAGGATTATGATTAATGTAGATGTTAAATAATAGTACACATGTGTATGTAATGTAATTTGGGATGTGTATGAGCTGGAAATATCTTAAGGGGACATGCAGAATTAGGATGTATATATATGCACATGCACAATTTGTAAGTTGTTAAAATAATTTAGCATGTCTGTAAAGTAAATTAGGACATGTATTCATTTAATTAAAAGCACAAATTTGTCTGAAATTTGATATTAAACTAGGACATGTGTGTAAATTTGAATAGGTCTTAATGGGGTCACATGTACAATTAGGATGTATATATCTAATTTTAAATGCACGTGCATAATTTGTAAGTTATTCAAATAATTTAGTATGTATGTATTTTAGTAAATTAGGATGTATTCATTTAATTAAATGCATTTGTATGAAAATTCGTATTAAATTAAGAAATATATGTGTAAATTTGAATACATGTCTTAAGTGGACATGTACAATTAAGATGTACATATATCTAATTTAAAATTTATATGATAATTTGTAATTTATTTAAATAATTTAATATGTATGTAAACTAAATTAGGATAGATATTCATTTCATTCAATGCATTTGTATGAAATTAGATATTAAATTAGGACATGTACATGTAAATTTGAATACATGTCTTAAGGGGACATGTGTGCAATTAAGATGTATATATATCTAATTTTAAATTTATATACATAATTATCAAATGTATATATAAAGGTAAACAAACAACACAAGTCTAGTAAAGTCTATATATAAAGTAAGTTTGAATGAAAAGTTTTTGTCTGTGAAAGTCCATGTATACATAAAGATAAATATGTATACTGCAGCCTAACGCATGCTAGAAAGTGTTAGATGGGTCTAAATCATGTTAGCCATGAACAAAGAGACCCTCTGAGTGAGAGTCCTAGTCTAATGGATGTCCAATCGACCACTACAAAAGTAGAATATAAATTAAATATCTCTACATGTATGGATATTAAATTATTAAATAGACTATTAAAATATACTGGGCATCGATGAAGTGTCTAATGCTAGTAGCATATCCATATAACCAGTCCGACTAAAATCCTATTGTTGTTGCTCAAATAAATCCAAGCCCTCATCTATGGTATGGACCTGATCAACTTGTATCTCCTCCTTTGCAACAGCAGGTTGAACTATAGGTGGGTCACCCAGAACATACATAGAGTGATGAGAATGTTGAGAATGTCCCTACGTATGATTTGATGCAATAGCTTGCGTGCCTCTAAGAATCTCATCTCTAACATAAACTAATGGTATCTGAAGTTGGGATGAAATGAAATGGTATTCATGTAAGAGGTCCTCGGATAAATACTAAGATATTTGTATATGCCGAGCACCTCCTGATATAGCTGCTATATCATCTTGTGTGGGGATGGCATAAGCAATATACTGATCTAAATCAGACACCCCGTGACTGGAAGATGCACTTGTGGATGATCTCGAACGTGGTCAAGTCATGATATATCTACCCAGCTTATCTAAAAAAAGCATGGTTGTTGTTGATGCAATATCTCATATGGTATTAGTTGCTTCTCTCTAAGAAGCAATCAAAATATGCTTAGTTGTTGGGGTGAGGGTTGGGGCTATCACTAGAAATATCTGACCAACAAGTTTATCACCCCTATGATATAAATCTCTATCAGGTCAACTCTACCCTTCCCCTGTCTGTAATATCCTGTCAGGTCAAGGTGGTTGGGTTTCATACCCAAGTGAGTGTCAGTGTACACCTATTGAGCAAATCATAATGGTATTTGATCAGTATTAGGATAATGACCACGAGAAACTAATAAACATGGGTATATCTTTGCTACCACTAGTGGATCAATGCATCGTGTCACCTAGTATGTTCTCACCTTACTCTTTTCCTAATACTAGGAAAATAATTATTCTTTAATGATTTCCTTGGGGACTGCCTTTTGGACATCCTCCAGGTTATGTCTACCCCTCACTTCAGCCCTCAATTGTTTAAAACTAGAATCAATAACCTGTGGGGAATATGATGTGTGTCTCCCCAAACAATCCCTCAATGTCTACAAACTGTCGTAAATGGATTAGCATGTATATTTGTACACACTGGTCCATTTATGGCTCATCTAGAATAGATCTCCATTTCTATACCTCATGGTCATTGTGACAAAATATGGTACCCATTTGGCACATGTTCATGTTGTGTAGGCTATGCATGAGAAGCTTGATCCTCCATCTATCTAGGTGGACCATAAAGCTAGAATTTACGTAAGTGTACATAAGCGCACACACACACACGATGAGCATTCAAATTAAAACATTAAATTAAAATTGTTAAGTTTTTATTTTTTCTTAATTATGTAATATTCAAGAGAGAGAGAGAGATCATTAAAGATCACTAAATTAAAATAGATAAAGAGTATTCAAATTAAGGGAAGAGAGGGGAAGAATAGATAATATACTAATTAAAATAATATATTTATAGTACAAACATGTATTAACGGGTCGTATGGGGTCACACATGGTGTTAGAACACTGTATGACCCCTTAGGAAACCATATGAACCATTAGGACATCAAATGGTCCTAATAATTCATATAGTGCCCTAACGGGTCATATGGTGTCATTAGGGGTCATATGTGGTCTTGAGGGGTCACAGATGGTGTTAGAACACCGTATGACACCTTAGGACATCACATGGTCCTAATGGTTCATATAATGTCCGAAGGGGTCATATAGTATTGTTAGAGGTCATATGGGGTCCTAAGGGGTCACATATGGTGTTAAAACACCATATGACCCCTTAGGACACCATATGAACCATTAGGATATCATATGGGCCCAATGGTTCATATGGTGTTCTAAGGGGTCATTTGGTATCGTTAGGGGTCATATGGGATCTTAAGACGTCACACATGGTGTTAAACCATTGTATGAAACCTTAGGACATCATATGAACCATTAGGACATCGTATGATCCTAATGGCTCATATAATGTGCTATGGGGACATATGGCGTTGTTAAGGGTCATATGGGGTCCTAAGGGGTCACACATGGTGTTAGAACACCGTATGACCCCTTAGGACAAAATATGAACCATTAGGACATAATATGGTCCTAACGATTCATATAGTGTCCTAGGGGGTCATATGGTGTCGTTAGGAGTCATTTGGGGTCCTAAGGTGTCACACATGGTGTTAGAACATCATATGACCCCTTAGGATGCCATATGAACCATTAGAGCATCATATGCTCCTAGTGGTTCATATAGTGTCTTAAAGGGTCATATGTGTCATTAGGGGTCATATGTGGTCCTAAGAGGTCACACATGGTGTTAAAATACCGTATGACCCCTTAGGACACCATATGAACCATTAGGACATCGTACGGTCCTAATGGTTCATATAGTGTCTTGAGTGGTCATTAGGGGTCATAAGGGGTCACACTTTGTGTTAGAACATCGTGTGACCTTTTAGGACACCATATGAACCATTACAACATCATATGGTCCTAATGGTTGATATAGTGTTCTAAGGGGTCATTTGGTGTCGTTAGGGGTCACACATGGTGTTAGAACACCATATGACCCCTTAGGACATCATATTGTCCTAAGGGTTCATATGGTGTCCTTAGGGGTCATGTTGTGTACTAGGATGTTAAAATGGGTCACCGAGGTTCTAATTTTTATAATGTTTTAATGTATTATCTAGGTTTTCTAATATTTTTCCATGTTTTATTTTAGTATCTAAGTTTTCTAATTTTTTCCTAACGTTTTTCTAAAATGATGAGAAAAATAATAAATACATAATTATCTAATTAACAAACAAAATCTATTTTATTTACTAATTTTTAAAATAAATTTAACAAAAAAATAACACTATTAAACAAGAAAAAGGGTAATTTTGTGCACTTGGAATAATATAGGTCGAATGATGACTACTAATGAGTGTTGACTAGTGCTGATGCGACTCACTCATGAAATCTCCATGTAGCGCTCTCTCTAACAAGCTCAATGGAGCCTAGATGACAAGTTGAAAATGAAAGTTCATTTGTCATTTTTAGTTTATATAGATAGTTAAAAAAAATGGCCATTAAAGGTTCTCTCGAAGGGGGTTGGTTTGAGCGAACCTCCTAAAAAATAATATTTTATGCGAACCCATTTTTCAATTACAGCTTTCTTGAACCATCCCCCCCACAAGAAGGTTCACTCGAACCCATAAGGGTATTTCGAGAGAACATTTTCAATTCATATTCAAACTTTTAAAAAAAAAAATTCCCACACCCGTAAATTTCCTTTATGGGTAAAAGTGGGAACCATTAATGTGGTTTCACCCATACATACATACATACATATACACACACATAATTTGTTAAAATACTTGTACATGTACTTAAAAATTTACATGTTCAAAATGAGCTCTGGAGGTCTATCTTTCTTAAGATACATAAGCACGATGATGTACAAGATCACCAACATATTGTAAATCTCAAAAGGTCACCAAAACACCACCTTTTAATATATATGAAATTCAAATTTGATTTCAAAAATTTTAATCAAGACTTAGAACTTGAACGTGTGATCTATAATGTGTGTGTGTCTATAAGAGAGAGAGAGAGAGAGAGAGAGAGAGAGAGAGAGAGAGAGAGGTGCAAGAAAGAAAGATAAAAGAGGTGATAAAGATAAGTAATGGAGAGAGAGGGTAGAGAGATAGAGATAGGGAGGGAGAAACAAGGTGTGTGTGAGTGAGAGAGAGAGAGAGAGATATTGAGATAGAGGGAGAGAGAAATGCATATAAATAGATAGATAGAGAAGGAGAGAGGTAGAGATATGATAGAGTAGAGATATAGATTTAGAGAGAGTGATAGAAATAGAGGTAGAGAGGGAGAGGCAGATAGAAAGAGGGAGAGATTCAGAGGTGGGAGAGATTCAGAGGTAGATATAGTCAGAAAGATAGAGAAGAGAGGGGTGGAGATGAAGGGAGAGAGCTAGACAGAGGATTACAAATGAATGGATATATATAGCCGGAGAGAGATATTTATTTTTCTTTTTTCTTATTTTGAAACCGAGGGTATCCCCAATCCCAATGACCCTGGCCTTGTGTTTGCTTTTAAGGGTGAGCCAGAGGTGAGACTAGCCCTTGGGGGGTGAATCTGTAGCCCACAAGCAATCCCCCCTCTTAAACTCAGGAGGGAGTCAAACCCAAGACCGATGGGGAGCAAACCCATCACCCATGCCAACTCACCTACCCATGCAAGCTAAGGGAGAGAGATGATCTTTATATTTCTATCTTTGTCATTATTTCCTAGTATCTCTTCGTCTCTAAATAAATACTAAAAAATATTTTTAAAAATAATACAAAATATAAAATATTATAATTTATATTATATTAAATATTATATATAATAATAAATATAAATCATTTTATATATTTTAAATACAAATAGATGACAAAATTATATTTAATACTATAAAGTATTTTAAATAATATTATATTATATTGAATACGTAGGTTGAATGGTGACTACTAAGGAGCGCTGACTAGTGCTGATGGGACTCACTCACAAAATCTCCACATAGGGTTCTCTCTAACCACCTCAATGGAGACCAGATCACAAGTTGAAAATGGTTGTTAGGGGTTCTCTTGAAGGGGGGTTTGAGCAAACCTCCTAAAAAATAATATTTTATGCATTTACCCATTTTTCAATTAGGGTTCACTTGAATTATCCCCCCATAAGAAGGTTCGCTCAAATGCATAAGGGTAGTTAGAGCGAACCTTTTCAATACATATGAACCTTTTTTAAAAGAAATTCCCACACCCGTAAATTTCCTTCATGGGTAAACTGGGAACCATTAATGTGGTTTCACCCATATATACATACATACATACATACATACATACATACATACATACATACATACATGCATGCATGCATACATACATATACACACACATAATTTGTTAAAATACTTGTACATGTACTTAAAAAATGTACATGTTCAAAATGAGCTCTGGAGGTCTATTTTCTTAAGATACATAAGCATGATGATGTACAAGATCACCAACATATTGTAAATCTCAAAAGGTCACCAAAACACCATCTTTTAATATATATTAAATTCAAATTTAATTTGAAAATTTTCAATAAAGACTTAGAACTTGAACATGTGATCTATAATGTGTGTGTGTTTGAGAGAGAGAGAGAGAGAGAGAGAGGGCACGAATGAAAGATAAAGGAGGTGATAAGATAATTAATGGAGATAGAGGGTAGATAGATAGAGATAGGGAGGGGAATACAAAGAGTGTATGTTTGAGAAAGAGATATGGAGATAGACATGGGGAGGGAGAAACAAAGTTTTTGTGAGTGAGAGAGAGATATGGAGATAGAGGGAGAAACAAATACATATAAATAGTTAGATAGAGAAGGAGAGGGGCAGGGATAAATAGAGGTATGATATAGTAGAGATATAGATTAGAGAGTGTGATAGAAAGAGGGAGGGATTGAGAGGTAGATATAGTCATAAGGATAGAGAAGAGAGGGGTGGAGATGAAGGGAGAGTTAACGAGATAGAGATAAGGGAGAGAGATAGAGAGAGGAATACAAATGAATGGATATATATAGAGGGAGAGAGATCATTTTTTCTCTTTTCTTTTATTGATACTGAGGGTATCCCCAATCCCAATGACCCTGACCTTGCGTTTTCACTAAAGGGTGAGCTAGAGGTGAGACTAGCCCCTAGGGGGTGAATCTGTAGCCGGAAAGCAATCCCCCCTCTTAAACTCAGAAGGGAGTCAAACCTAAGACTGATGGGGAGCAAACCCATTGCCCAAGCCAACTCACTTACTCATGCAAGCTAAGGGAGAGAGATGATCTTTATATCCCTATCTTTCTCATTATTTCTCAGTATCCCTTCATCTCTAAATAAATACTGAAAAATATTTTTAAAAATAATACAAAATATAAAATATAATAGTTTATATTATAAAAAATATTATATATAATAATAAATATAAATCATTTTATATATTTTAAATACAAATGGATGACAAAATTATATATATATATCTAGATAGTTAGATAGATAAATTATATGTAAAAAAGTGGATTTGTGGGGAATAATAGATTTTTGTACTAGGGGTAATCTTATACAAGAATATAAATGATAATCTAATCTAATATAATCTTAATTTATATTTAGGAATGCAAGAATAATCAATATAACTGTAAAAGCAAAATTAGATCAAAGACCAATCAAAAAATCAAAATTTTTATTTTACATATCCTATCATAAAGAATGAGTTCTTTTATTCTTTAGCTTTATAAGCCTAGAAAATATTGTATTACATTAATTACCATTACATATGTGCAGCTGTGCTCTATATGGTTATGTATAATCTGATATTTGGAAGTCAAAACTATCTTACCAATTCTCATCCTATGACAATGTTTAAAAATTTTAAAACAAGGAAATATGAAACAGTATTCAACATTAAGAAATAACAAAAAGAATGAAAGTAAATGGAGTGACGATGTTGTGGAATATTAAGACATAAAATGAAAGCAGAATGTGAAGCTAGTATGAAATAAAATAAGCATAGGTATTTCCAAAGAGCCATTGGCTGGTCTGAAATAAATAAAAAGTTATCCAGTAAGCTATTGATTGCGAAGGTTTCTTGACAGTCACAATGGTGACCACAGAATGGCAACAACACCATTGACAGCTCAGATATGCCTACGTCTGATAATAATAGAAAATAATTGCTTTCATTTCACCCTTCATAAATTTTGGAGGATGATTTTATATATCCTCCTTAGCTGCTTCTCCCCAGTTTATATATCCCAGCCATTCTTCTTTCTCTTCTTCATTGTCTAGCGCTACTGCTTCCTCTTCTTCTTCTTCTTCCTCCTCTTCCACTTCCTCTTCTTCTTCCTCTTCCACTTGATCTTCTGCTTCCTCCTCTTCCACTTCCTCTTCTTCTTCCTCTTCCACTTGATCTTCTGCTTCCTTATTATCTTCTTTATTATCTTCCTTATTATCTTCCTCATTTCTTTTCTGTTTATGTTTAATTCTCTTGTGAAAGATGTGGCATATTACCCATTCTTTATCCTGCACAAAATTGCCCAAGGTTAGTAATGGAAAACACTAAAAAAGAAAAACAATTTTCTTCTTCTATCTTTAACCAAACTAACTGTTAACAGCTATCGTGCTTACAAGGGAGGGAGATTTTGTTGAAATGAGTTGTCTTATCATGCTTTTGAATTTTTTTATTAGTGAGAGATATATCTTATGCTGTGGTAGTGCAAGAAATTAAATTGCAGCTCACATGTAGCTGTTAGCATCCCTTCCCAACTGAAATTTAATGAGCTTAATTAAGACTTTCCATGGTGAGGTTTAAGATATGAAATCAATATATTTTCAGCAGGCCAGCTATGAACTCTAATAAATTCCTACAAAGTGAATTTAGTTGCCTGAGGAGTTGCGCCACGTCTGTATTCATGCATGATCCACTCTGATCTTTGTCCTTTGGAGGAACGGCCTTTGTAGAAGACTAAAATCTTTCTCTGTCCAATCTGATGTCTTCCACCTGCCTGCTTCGAGTATATTGGCTTATCCTTTCCTGTTTCCTTCCAGTAACCACCTGCTGTGGATCTACATATGCGACTGCCTTTCTTATTATTCTTGTTGAACACGTACCATTCTCTAGCATCTTCCCCATATATCTCTGTAAATCGACATTAAAACACCAAAATCGAATAAGAACATCTATTGCTGTTATTCAAGGCTTAGTCGAAAATATATTCTAGTGTGCTGGTGTAAATACCTTGGAGATCCCAAGGTTCAATTTTATAGAGATCGATATCCCTGATAAGGTCCATGTCAATCCTTTCTGAGGCAATTCTCTTTTTCAGATAATAATCAAGCAGCTCTTCCTCGGTGGGTCGAAACCTGTAACCTAGAGGCAGGCCGGATATAAGTGCGTTCATTGTGATGAGATGCTCGATATTCCTGCGCACATTGTTATATTGTACTAGTGTTAGCCATTCAAACTCTTTTCTACAATGCCAAATATCTGGAGTCGCAGTTTTGCATTATGGTGGGCATCATAATTAACTTTTACATTTGATAGTCGTACAATGCTTATAAGAAATCATTCTTGTGAATGAGACAAAGTCCATTAAAATGTCAAAATTTCAATTTCAAAAATTTCATAAGCGTCATCAAATTCCAATTTTAAAAATTTCATAAAAGTAAATAAAATCTAATGAAGCGTTGAGTTCATTAACACATTATTGCAAGGGAAAAATTCACATGTTTTATTTTTGCTATAAAATTCCATAAGCGTGATCAAATTCCAATTTCAAAAATTTCACAAAAGTAAACAAAATCTAATGAAGCGTTGAGCTCATCAACACATTATTGCAAGGGAAAAATTCACATGTTTTATTTTTGCTATAAAATTCCATAAGCGTGATCAAATTCCAATTTCAAAAATTTCACAAAAGTAAACAAAATCTAATGAAGCGTTGAGCTCATCAACACATTATTGCAAGGAAAAAATCCACATGTTTTATTTTTCCTATAAAATTTCATAAGCGTCATCAAATTCCAATTTCAAAAATTTCATAAAAGTAAATAAAATCTAATGAAGCGTTGAGCTCATTAACACATTATTGCAAGGGAAAAATCCACATGTTTTATTTTTCCTATAAAATTCTTAAATGAAAGTTGTTATTCACTATCATCTTTAAGTGACTAGAACTACATATTTTAATGGTAATAAATAAATAAATAATAAAATCTAAATTTAATTAAAAGCCTCTTTTTCTCATTTTCAAATTAAACCTCCTGTGTAGTAGAAGTAACAAAAATAGTGGTAGAAGTAATAAATATTTAGTAGTATAGATGAAATGATGCTCACAAACTAAATATTTCTTCTAATTCTAAATTGAATGACACTTGCTAAATTTATATTCTTATATTTTAATAGATAAAACAAAAATTTATGTACACAATTGGCAAGTAAATCCCATCTAAATCCAAACAAAATCAAATTACTATTTTACAAAGATTTGATTTTGCACAATAAATTAATAAAATAAAATTTGAATTAAAGCACATTTCTAAATTAGCATATAAGAACTAATCCCCTTTATTTGATTTGATCTCACACAATTAATAAAATAAAATAAACCTCAAATAAAAAATTAAACTAATTAATACAATACATACACTAAATATTATATTTTAAAAATAAATACAATTAAATTTATAAATATTATATGCACTACCTCAATAAATCAAGAGAAATAATACATTACATATTTCCTCAATAAAAAATTAAATATAGACAATTCAAATAATCATTTTAAAAATACTTTACCTTTAAAAAAGATAAATTAAGAATACATTTAATTAAAATAAAAAAACCTGATTAATCTGCACATCTAAATTAAAGCATATAAAACTTCCATTCTCTATGGATTCTCTTTTACTACTTCATTTATTCTCTTTTCTTTTTCTTGTTTGTAAGAATAATACGAGAATATAAGTGATAATCTAATCTAAAGGCAAGAACAATAAACCTTCCTAGACAACAAATACAGAAAAAGCATCACACAGAACTTCATTCCCAACAATCAAAATATTAAGAATTCTAAACCACAGTAAAAGCAAATGCAACACAGCCTCCAAAATATTAAGAATTTGAAACCATAGTAAAGGTAAGATTTTGGTTCATCTGGTGGAGAGGTATTCTTATTTTCAAGACTAGTCTAGTTATTTTTTATGATTTGAAAGTTTATCATATATTATGTTATTTTTTTGTCAGTATACAACTAAACCAATTAAAAAAAAAAATATACTCAAGCATCACACAGAACTTCATTCTAGACAACCCAAATACTAAGAACTCCAAAACCACATTAAAAGCAAATGTAACATAGTCTCCAAGGGCAAGCACAAAAATACAGAAGGAGCATCACACAGAACTTCATTCCCAACAATCAAAATATTAAGAATTCAAAACCACAATAAAAGAAAATGCAATAGAGCCTCCAAAATATTAAGAATTCAAAACCACAATAAAGGTAATATTTTGGCTTATATAGTGGAAAGGTATTCTTATTTTTAATACTGGTCTAGTTATTTTTTATGATTTTAAAGTTTATCATATATTATGTTGTTTTTTTGTCAATCTAAGAGCTTCTAGACTAGTTAATAATAGTTAAGAATTTTCTTTTACATCACACATAACTTCATTCTGTACAACACAAATATTAAGAATTCGAAACCATAGTAAAAGAAAATGCAACATATCCTCCAAGGGAAATCACAACAAACCTTCGGAGACAACAAATACAAGAAAGAGCATCACACAGAACTGAAATATTAAGAATTTGAAACCACAGTAAAAGAAAATGCAACACAACCTCCAAGGGAAATCACAACAAACCTTCCCAAACAACAAATACGGGAAATAACACCTACAACATAACAAACACAACAACATCTCTCAAAGAAGGAAACAAAAGCCTTTCTTCCAATACACAGACACAGATCTCAAGAAGGCACAAACAAATTTTCAAATATGAACCAAACAACCTTTCTTTTTAAAACAAATGCATAAATAGGATTCAGAACCACCAACCTGGTAGTTTGAAGAAAAGTATAGCCAAATTTGAGCTGCCAAAATCAACAATCCCAGCCAACTCCTTCCAGGCATACACAACAACAAGAAAATTCAAAAGGCCAATATCCAAATCTTCAGGCATATGCAAGAAAACATCCCCAAATCCAACATCAAAACTCCAAAGAAACTTCCCAGCCAAAATCCACAATCCCAACCAACTCCTTCCAGGCATACATGGCAACAATAAAATTTGAAAGGCCAATCTCTAAATCCTCAAACATATGCAAAAATCATCCCCAAATCGAACATGAAAACTCCAAAGAAACCATAATAAAATATTAAGAATTTGGAACCACAGTAAAAGAAAATGCAACACAACCTCCAAAATATTAAGAATTTGAAACCAAAGTAAAGGTAAGAATTTGGCTTATATTGTGGAAAGGTATTCTTATTTTCAATACTAGTCTAGTTATTTTTTATGATTTTAAATTTTATCATATATTATGTCATTGTTTTGTCAGTCTAAGAGCTTCTGGACTAGTTAATAATAGTTAAGCATTTTATTTTACATCACACAAAACTTCATTCCCAGCAACACAAATATTAGCCTCCAAGGGCAATCACAACAAACCTTCCCAAACAACAAATACAGGATAGAGCATCGCACAAAATTGAAATATTAAGAATTTGAAACCATAGTAAAAGCAAATGCAAAACAGAGTAGTTTGAAGAAAGGTACAACCAAATTTGAGATGCCAAAATCCACAATCCCAGCCAACTCCTTCCAGGCATACACAGCAACAAGAAATTTAAAAGGCCAATATCCAAATCTTCAAGTATATGCAAAAATCATCCCCAAATCCAACATCAAAACTCCAAAGAAACTTACCAGCCAAAATCCAGAATCCCAGCCAACTCCTTCCAAGCCTGCACAACAACAAGAAAATTTGAAAGGCCAATCTCTAAATCTTCAAGCATATGCACAAATCATCCCCAGAAACTCTAAATCTTCAAGCATATGCACAAATCATCCCCAGAAACTTCCTAGCCAAAAATTCTTGGCAATCATATTTTAATACCATAGCCATACCTGGACACCAAAAATCAAAATAATAATAATAATAATAAAAATTACCAACCCTTCACAAATATCAAAAGAAAATAATTTAAAATCATATTATCTCTAAAAACTACTTCCAAGGACCAATAGTAAGAAAGGGTAGGTAAGTAAAACACTAAATAAATAAACAAATAAACAATAAATAAATGAACCATAAACAAATAATTTCAATATTTTTTCCAAGAAAGTTATCATAGCCATACCTGAACACCAAAAATAAAAATAATAAGAAAATTATCAACCCTTCACAAAAATCAAGAGAAAATAATTTAAAACAATATTATCTCCAAATACTACTCCCAAGGACCAATAGTAAGAAAGGGTAGGTAAGTAAACGCTAAATAAATAAACAAATAAACAATAAATAAATGAACCATAAAAATATAATTTCATTATTGTTTCCAAGAAAATTACCATAGCCATACTTGGACACCAAAAATAGAGAGAAAATGATTTAAAATAATATTATCTTCAAATACTACTCCCAAGGACCAATAGTAAGAAAGGGTGGGTAAGTAAATACTAAATAAATAAAACAAATAAACAATGTGAATGAAGAGATGATTGACACTTGTCACATGTGTACGAATTTAGATTATGATCGATGTGAACAAGTTAGAGGGTTAAGATTAAAATAAGAAAAAGGAGAGTGAATTAATTAAATAAATAGAAATATCTATTTAATTTAGGAGAGAGGCGAGATCTAAATCAATAATAAATATTTATTTAAATTATAAAGAAAAGGCTTAGTGAATTAATTAAATAAATTAAAATATTTATTTAATTAATAGTGGAAGAGGCTAATGAATTAATTAAATAATAAAAAATATTTACTGAATTAATAGAAGCAACTAGGATAAATATTTAATTAAATAAAATAAATATTTATGTAATTAAAAGATAATTTAAGGGGTTTACAATTTCCTCTCTTTGAGACAATGCAATTTATCACATTGTTTCAAAGAATAAAATTTTTAATTGATACTTGTCTCAGTTTGGAATGTTGTATAATGCCCCATCGAGAGATTAGGTGAAAATTTGGAAAAAGTTTGGATAATACTTGATAGAAAGAGATGATAGGGAAGACCAAGCAATGAAAGGCATGGGTTAGTTTGGCAGAAAATAGGGTTAGAAGAGGTCACGAGGGATCATGGAGATCACAGAGGGGTACCACGACCAATTAGGATTACAATGCCTATATATAGAAGATTAAGGGAATGATCTCCTCATTTGCATCCATCACTTTTAGAGATCATAAAGCAAATCAAAGCTTAGAAAGGAGAGCATAGTGGTTGTAGAGATGGCTAACATAACAGAGTGATACCACAGTTTCAAGCATGTGCATCGATATCAATGAGAGAGGAGTACAATGAGCCAGTAAGCACATCTTCCTTTGGTCAATTTCATGTATTTATTGTGTCATTAATAAGAGTCAAAGTTAGGATAGCTAAAAATGCGATAGAATTAGGTTTAGGAGAAAATGTGTATGTGGTCAGTCTTGGTGTGTATATGGCCTACAAATGCATCCTTGGTAGTGTAATGGTAAAAAATAGGCGTTAGCGTTAAATTAAGATAATAAAATGATCAAATGACCTAATTAACAATTACATTAGGGATGAGAGGAATCTAATAGATCTATCCTCATAAGACTAAGATTCTAGTCAGATTCTTGGTTCCTTTTGGTAGGGTTTTCTCCTCCTTAAATTGAGTTGATTTGATTGTTGAAGATTAGAGAAAAATAGGTGATAAATGAAGTCAATGGGTAGAAACAATGAGCTACAAATGTCATATGAAGCTAACAACCTGGATCTAGGTGAAATAATATGTTTGGGATCTATTCCCAAAAGTTCAACCTTATTTTTCAGAATCAGGTAGTATCAATTTGTTATGGTCCTCTGAATTTCTCATTGTTGAAAGTTGAACTTGTTTTTCTCTATGAATTTTGTTGATCCTCCCGAATGCAACTTTGTACTTGTTTCCAGCACAAATAAAGAAAGGGGAAATTGTTGGGAATAAGGATTTTCCTAAGTCAAACCTTGGTTTAGGAATTAACCTTGAATTAAATCATGCAAATACTGAGGATGATGTTGAATAGATGTACATCAGATATGCAATTATTGATGATGATGCTTTGCTCTTTGAATGTAATCACAGATGTTGTATGTAATGGTAATGTGACAAACACATGAATAGAAAAACCCTAATCACACACACACACACACACACACACACACACACACACACACACCCTTACACAAGATTGATGTAGTTTTGCTTCACAATGGTTGAAGGATGAATATGAAACCTTCAAGATATCTAAAAATGTTTGATAATGAATTCTTCAAGGATGCATGAATATTAGATTGCTTGTAAATGGAGACTTTGATTTCTTAGATGAAAATAGATTGATAAAAATATCTTTATTTAGGGTTACCTAGGTAAATTATCAATTAGGACATAATTCAAACCGAGAGAGGGGATGGGTATAGGACATGCTAAAGCACTAAATCAGGAGTGCAAACATTAGGTGTAAATTATACCAATGATAATTTATGATGCTACAAGTAGTTCTTAGAACATATATGATCATTAAAATTGTGTGTGTGGTATCCAGATGCATGTGTTGTTAGAAACCACCTTGGTGGTAGGTAAAGTTGCGTATGTGGCTATAAGATATGCATCAATTTATTTTTCTAAATATTTCACCTACCAGACCACTCTAAAATTCAAAATCTTAAATTTATTTTAAGAAGGGTTCTTGTTTTATATATTCATCAACTAGTCTAACCTAATAATCTTGTTCAAAAACCATCTTATCCATACCTATACTAGACAATTATTTAGAAATTTATATTAATTTGTTTAAAAAATATGTCATGTATGAAGTAGTTTATTTTTGTAATCTCCATCCCCCCCCTCTTTCTCTCTCCTTTTCCCAATCTCCCTCTCTCCCTCTCCTTTTCCCAATCTCCCTCTCTCTCCCTCTTCCCCTCTCCTTTTCCCAATCTCCCTCTCTCTCCCTCTCCTTTTCCCAATCTCCCTCTCTTCCTATCCCCTATTCCCAATCTCCCTCTCTTCCTATCCCCTATTCTCTCTCTCTCTCTCTCTCTCTCTCTCTCTCTCTCTCTCTCTCTCTCTCTCTCTCTCTCTCTCTCTCTCTCTCTCTCTCTCTCTTTCTCCCTCTCCCAATCTCCCTCTCTTCCTATCCCCTATTCTCTCTCTCTCTCTCTCTCTCTCTCTCTCTCTCTCTCTCTCTCTCTCTCTCTCTCTCTCTCTCTCTCTCTCTCTCTCTCTCTCCCAATCTCCCTCTCTTCCTATCCCCTATTCTCTCTCTCTCTCTCTCTCTCTCTCTCTCTCTCTCTCTCTCTCTCCCAATCTCCCTCTCTTCCTATCCCCTATTCTCTCTCTCTCTCTCTCTCTCTCTCCTCTCTCTCTCTCTCTCTCTCTCTCTCTCTCTCTCTCCCTTCTCTCCCTCTCTCCCTCTCCTTCTCTCTCTCTCTCTCTCTCTCTCTCTCTCTCTCTCTCCTCTCTCTCTCTCTCTCTCTCTCTCTCTCTCTCTCTCTCTCTCTCTCTCTCTCTCTCTCTCTCTCTCTCTCTCTCTCTCTCTCTCCGCTTCTCCTTTCCCCAATCTCCCTCTCTCTCCCTCTCCCTCTCCCCCTCTCCTTTTCCTAGTTCTACATAACTTGTATGGGTTATGGGAACATCTTAATATATTTTAGTCCCAATGGCCTAAAAACCAGCATTACAAGTTGTTTGAAGGCCCCACTGCTCTTTGCACATGATTTTCTAGGATGGTAATAGTCAGGTTTTCATATTCTTTTATCACTTTTTCTTTCGAATGATTGATTTGTCTTGTATATTGGATTGTTTTTGAAGTTATTTTATCATTGTTATTTTATATTATAATAGAATCATGATCATTTTCTATTTTTTTGCTTTGATCATTATTGATTTGTCTTGTATTTTATTTTTTTTAAGTTATTTTATTATTGTTACTTTAGATTATAACAAAATGATGATCATTTGTTGTTTTGTTTCTATTTAATTATGGATTGTCATCATGATGTTATGTGTAGGACAATGTGAAAGAACAAGAGAGGAAAAAATGAACAAAGAGAGGCAACAAAGGAAAGACAAAGGGAGCATATGAGGAGATTATGTGAAGGTACACCATCTAATGCACCTAATGAAAGTGATGAACATGCAACAATTGAAATCAATATGATGAATGCACCAAATCAAAATGATCAACATACACCAACTCAAATACATATGGTGAATGCACCTAATGAATGCAATGAACATACACCATTTGAAAATGATTTGGTGAATGCAAATCTTAATTAAATTGAAGAAGATATACCATTTGAATTTGATATGATCAATGCACATAATGCACCTAATGAAAATGAGGAGCATGCACCAATCTTAACACCTCTTAGAATAATTTGTAGAAAACCAAAGTTCCTAATAGATATTGATGAAAATATTGTGAAGCCAATGCATGATAAAATTTCTGAAAGAACTTGTAGAAGAATGGTTAGAAGAATTTGGAATTACTATTTTGAAAACTTAAATCAAAGTGGAATATGCCAATTAGTTGTTGAAATGATTAAAAATCTGAAATTTTGAGAGACAATGAAAATTTTGGGGTTAAGAACTTTCAAAAATAATAGTGAAAGAACCATTGTGAAAATATAAGTCAGTCACATATGGTGTTAAAGATGGAAAATAATTAAAGAGGTGTGAGTTAGTGAAAAGGGATATATGCGTAGCTAATTTTATGAAGATGTTTCAAGAGAAACTATTGTATGATTATATAGGTCACACACATAGAGCTAGGTGGTTAGATGAGAAATTCAAGTTGTGTAAGGACACTTTCCCCCTCGACACTATTGTCTGTTTCATTGACTTTGCTAAGAATTATACACTAAAGCCATAAAATGAAGTAAAATCTATGTATTACCACTCTACACAAGTTACAATTTTTGTACACATAGCATTCATGCATGCACAATGATAGCACCGAGGAGGAAATAAAGGTTATAAGAGAATATCACTTCTATATCAGTGATGATCGTACTCATTCCTTAGATTTTGTGCAAGGATATTGTACAGTCTTCTATGATAGTTTCAGGGAAAGAGATATAAGATACAACCAACACTTAATATGGCCGAATAATTGCACCACACAATTCAAGAATGCAAGGATGTTCTACTGGTTGACTAGGATGCATGTGACAAGTGGTGTGCAACATTTTTGGAATTTCATTGAGGCAGGGCATGGAAAGGGAGAGCATGATGGTGTAGGAGCATGTGTGAAAAGAGCTCTTACCGAAGAGGAATTGAAGTACAAAGGTCATGCAATGTTAATAGATGTAGAAACAATTGTGCAATGGTGTAACTCTACGATCGGACCAGGTAATGCAAATAAGTCTATGGTTTCTAGATATTTTTGGTTAATAGGTGAATCTAACATTGAAACTATCTAGATTATTGTACACTTACTGGACCAAGTGACATGCATTCATTTAGAAGTTCAAATGCAACATCACTAGTTATTTATACTAGACAGATTGCATGCTTTTTCTCTTCATGTATGTATTTTATGTGGGATGAATGCGAATCAAAAGAGTGGGTTGACCAATAGTCTTGTAGATATTTGCAAACCCTAGATACATATCAACTTCCTAGAGAACTACAAATGAACCAGATTGAAGCATCAGTGGATTTTGACCATGTATCAGACATAGTTGAACCAGGTAAAGGGTTGTGAAGATGGTGAAAAGGAGAATGAGATGGATTAGATAGAAAACATGCAAATCAAACATGAAAACACATGAAATCAAATGAAAACATGAATAAAACGCATATACCTCACAACCTTTTTACCTTCTCCTTCAGATGGAGCTTAGATGGAGTTGAAGTGCGCCCAATGTGCCTCCAACTTGATGTGGATGGCTCTCCAATATTTAGTACAAATGGATTAAAAATGGATCTTAAGGAATGATATGGATGAGATGACTAAGTGTGGATGAGGGATGATTTTGGCATGGTAAGGATACTATGGTGATTTTCTAGGCTCAAAATAACAACATAAGCTTACTAACCTTGAAGATGATGAATGAAGGAATGGAGTCCTCAATTTATAGGAAGAGGAGAGGAAAAATGGATGGCTAGGATGGATCCAAGATGGAGAGCCAGGATTTATTGTGAGCTCGCACAAGGCCCAAGAGAGGGTGTGGAGACCAAGAGATATGCCTTAAAGGCATTTCTTATCTCCACACTCCTCAATGTGCATTGGGAAGACTTCCTAATGAGTCTTGAGAAGAGCAAGAAATGGGACATTCCTTGAAAAATGGGGAGGAAGAATTTAAAATTATTCAAAAAGGGATGATCATGAGGATTGGAGGAATAAGAAGGAATTAAAAATTCCTTTGGAGATGAGATATGAAGCAGCCATGGAAAATTTGGAAGGAAGAATAGAAAATGCAAGACTACGATGGAAAGGGGCCCTCACAGGGGCCCATATAAGCCACAATGGGCCCAATGAGCAGTCATTGTTACACACAAGCCTTGGAGCCAATCAGAGAAAGGAAGAGGAGAGATGGGTTGAATTCCAGTTCATGATCATCGCACCGATATGATCTGACGATTTGATCGACCGACTAGCTATCGATTGACCGACTAGCGAGCACCCAAGGGATTACGCGGGCGCTCCCATTGATGGGTCCGGGAGGGGGGTCAGAGAAAGGATGGAGTCTTTGTTGGCGCAAGCACCTGCCGATTGGTGCGAGCATCATGGTTTTAGCGTGAATACTGCATGGATCAACGCGTGTGCTTGGGAAGGGGGAAATGAAGTTTTGGCTTAGAATTTTGTAGTAGGAGGAGGCTATGGCTGGTTCTAGAGGGAAGGAGAGAATTTTTTTGGTATGGAAGTAATGATTTGGTTTGATGGATCCAGGTGGAGAGGGGACTGCTATCTTTTAGGGAGCATTGGCTTGCTACGATGAACCTATATCACGAGTTAGGCCATGATGAGCTAGAGGTTCTAGATGCTCTGGGATTACATTATGTAGGTAGGTGGCCGAGGATACAAGTGCATACTGCTATGATAATAGCACTAGTGGAGAGGTGGGATAGTCGGTATAACACCTTCCATTTTTTGACTAGAGAGGCCACATTTACTCTTTTGGATGTTTGGAGGATCTTGAAGATCCTCGTTCATGGTGTTATCCCTGAGTATCAGTTAGATGCAGTTGATTTTTATCTACAAGAGTTATGTGAGTATGGGGGTAGAGGTGGAGTGGTTGACAAAGGAGATATCTGATGTGACGGAGAGCCTCCATACTGCAAGGGGAGAGGTGGATGCCTTAAGGGAGGAGAAAGAGGAGTCAGAGAGGACGTTGGAGGAGGCGCAAATAGGGATAGCCATTATAGGGCTGCAGGATGTTATTCATAGGTAGGATGCTGAGTTAGCAGGACTGCAGGCCAGGGTACAAAGGGTGGAGGTGGATGTGACATGCTTGCCCGGAGAGAGGGATGTAACCCACCAGATATTGGTTCCTGTAGGGCTGGCACAGATATATGTTGATATTATGCAATAGTGGGACAGGGCAGAGAGGGCAGCTAGAGAGGCAAAGTACTATAGGGGGTTGTATCACAAAGAAGTGCCTATAGCATAGCAAGCAACCTTGTACACTAAGAGTGTGCGGTCTCATAGGACCCATAGTTAGCAGTCATCTCAAAGTCAGAAGACAAGGGGATCAGTGGGTTTTCAGCCACCAGCAGGGGGGGAGGCAAGAGGATCAGGTGGAGGAGGTACAGTAGAGCGGGGTGGAGAGACAGGAGGGTAGAGCTAGCTCCTTGTTTTTCTTGTATATCATATTTTGACCCTTTGGGGCGATCATTGTATTATGATAGACACATTTACCTCTTTATATATATGTACATGATTTGATGATGATGAATGATGTGTACTTTTTATTATGATGAACTCTCTTTGTTTTTCTTGTGATGTGATGTATGGATATCACTATGGATATGTTGTACTGACGTATTTGTGATGCAGTGTGGATGCTTATACATGTATGTTTATGATTTTTTGCTGACACATTTTTGGATGCAGGATGAGTGTTTTATGCTTTTCGATATGAATATATGCAAATGTGTGATGGATTTGTAGATGTAAAATGATTTATGATGCAATCTGAATGTAATGTTACATGGATGAATAAGTATCTTCTATTTATGTGATGCAACCTAAGTGCAACCTATGTGATAAATGTTTTGTGAAAAAATGACTATCTAAATGAAATAATTAATGCAATCTATATGATGTGAATGAATGATAAAGAGGGAATATGCCAATAATAACACAATGATCTTAGATAGAAAAATAGAAGAATATGGAATAAATGGGAAATGGAGGAAATTGAGGACTCCATGGGATTATTGAGTTTAAGCTTTTATGGAATGATGGTGAAATTTTGTGCACAAAAAATGTGGAGAGCCAACCTAGTTTGATATTGCCTTCCACTGATTATAGGAATCAAGATGCCATGAGAAACCCAAGGCATAGACTGACTCTCAGATAAATGGGAATTCCTTACACACAGCTATGCAAGTGTTGAGAAACACTAATACAAAGTTGTGAGTACGTGTAAGGAAACCCTTCAAACACACCAATAGCTCTTGTACATGAGAAGGTAAGTGTTGATAAACACTAATACCATGTCATGCTATGAAAAATATGCACCAGTATTCCCCTATTGTAAAATACCTGGATATGGCAAATCCAGGCAATCATAGATAGTTTCAGTTGTAGGGCAAAAGATGCAAGTCTACATGGAAAATCACAAAAATGTAACAAGTCACTCACTCATGACCAGATGATACCTCTTGCCAAGAGTAGGATTAGGATGTAGGACTAGGTTGCCAGGCGAGGGAAGGATTCATCCCTAGGGCAAAGTGGACTTTTGGATTAGGCAAGTGATCCTATGGTTTTGAAGATTGACTTGTGGACTTAAGACTGTTCTCAAGACTTCTTGAAGCTCACACAGAGGCACAGAAGCTCAATTTAATGGGACATTCCTTATTTATGACTTAGGTGAAGACTCATCATCATATGTGTGTTTTATTGGAAAAGAAGGAATGTTGCAAATGGGATGGAATGGATGGAGGGTGTTTTGCAGTATCGACCTGATAGACAATGGATCTAGTTATTTACCTTGGCTCCTGCATAGAGGTTTACACCAAGGTACTTGTCCATAACGCCACAAAGTGGTTTTCATTGATGGACGAATTGATTTTTTTTTCTTTTTCTGATTTTTTAATTTTTTTTTGTCACAAGGTGCCTGTTTGCCAAGTTTTGACCAAAGTGGCGATTTTTTCAAGATCTTTTTCTCATTTTTTTGTATTTTTCTTGATATTTTGACAATTTAAGATTTTCTGAGGACTATGCATAAAATATTTTGAGTTGCATGATATTCATTGGATCATCCAAAGGATCGCCTTCAGGAGTAGCCAATTGATAAGCTCTTGATCCATATTTTGCTATGACTACATATGGTCCAAGACAATTAGGCTCAAACTTGCCTTTCTTTTCTCTTTCTTTTAAGTTTTTCTGATTTTCCATGAGGACAAGATCATCAATTTGGAATTCCTTGGTTTCAAATTTTTTGTGATAACTCATGCGTAGATGGTTCTAATATACCCGGAGATGGTTGAACGCCTTGAGGTGCCTTTCATCTAATAATTCTAGCTCTTGTAAGTAGGCATTTATGTATTCTTCATTTGGTAGGATAAATTGCAGCAATATCCTTAGAGATGTTAGGTCCCAAAGACAATGGAGAGGGGGGGGGTGAATCAGTTGTCAAATAAATTCAAACCAAAACAACTTATCCAACCTTAATGCATAGTACTGGTAAACCAAAACTTAATGTGGTAAACAAATTATTAGTTAATAGTAGTACCAGTAAGGATTAATGCATGAAACAAAAAGACAAAGACATCCACAACACATAACACCAATATTTGTACATGGAAACCCTATAAGGGAAAAAACAACAGTGGGAAACCTTACCCACAATCAGATGGTACTACTGCAGATAGTATGTATATAAAAATGGGGTCTGCACATGCAGAAAGGCCAAGTGCCTAGAGGTCATTGCTCAATCACAAATGGGAGTCACACTGACTACAATTGGATGGTTAAATCCAATGATGATGTATTGCTCAAAATAGCATCTTCATATGCTAGATTCTATACTGGTTTAGTTCTGATATGCCTTCACAAAACCTTCCTTCAACCTTCAAGAGATGTTTGTGTGTATAGCTCTACTTATTTTTGCATATATACCTAATTATTATCCTTTTCACATTCACATATTGATCTTACAACTAAGATCTTACATTTATACCATAACCTAAGACCAATTTTAGTAGGTCAGCTCTAAAAGATATTACAATAAAATCAATTTACAAATAAAATAATAATTGATCTAATAACCGATATAACATGTCGTGTTAATGCATTTACAACAATAATAAATCATCTCCATAGCATGCCATGCTGATCTGGAATAGATAAGCCTATCCGTGCTTATCTTGGACCTATTTGCCAGTAACAACAAATATGCAATTACGAATATACCAATGAACAAATCTCCAAGACAAAGTGTCCAAATGATGTCTTCGACATAACCAAGTATTCTCCATGTTATTCCAAGTGTCGGAAAACAATTTTTCCTGCTGGTGAACTAGATACCGATGATTGTACATAAGTCACTTGCTTGTCGGTGAACATTGCCAATTTTTCAAGTGTTAACCAAAGTGATAAGTGTTAATAGGTGTTGACATCAATGACAAAACCATATCAACATATCCAAAACACCAACAATCTCCCCCTTTGGCATTGATGGCAACACAAGATGGAAAAACCATCAAAGTGCCAAAACAAAAATGCCAAATACCAAAAACCAAGAATCTCCCAAAAAGGGATCATAACCAAATTCAGATGTAGAGAGTAATCAATCTCTCCTAAAATAACAATCTCTCCCCGTAGGAGTAACATGTGTTTTTCCATATCAATCTCTCCCCCTTTGACATCAAATGCTAAAGAAATACAAAAACCAAGTTCAAATACAAAATACCAACTTATTCAGTATACCAACTACTCCCCCTGAGAAGTAGCTCTCCTCATCAAGGACCAGAGTAAAAGATTTCTTTGTTAGTTTTGTCGGTTGATGACAAACATCAACTATCTAAGTCTCTACCGGTGGGGGTATGACCCCAAGCTAATCTGTTAGATATTCAAAAGTCTCCTTAGGCAAAGGCTTAGTGAAAATATCTACAATCTGCTCTTTAGTATTCACATAAACTAGTTTTACTTCTTTTGCTTCAACAATCTTTTTCAAAAAATTTAATTTGATAGAAACATGTTTAGTTTTAGAATGTAGTACCGGATTCTAAGATATATCAATTGCTATTGTATTATCAAAATAGACAGTTATAGGTTCCTTTCATTTTAACTTTATATCCTTCAACATTTGTTTAAGCCATAATACTTGTGTATAGTTAGTTGCTGCTGCAACATATTCTGATTCTGCTATTGATAAAGATGTGCAACTTTGTTTCTTACTCAACCAAGAAATTAATCTGCTACCAAGAAAAAATGCTCCGTCGATGGTGCTTTTTTTGTCATCTATATCTCATGCCCAATTTGCATCCGTGTATGCACATAATTCAAAGTTTTCATCTCTAGGATACCATAAAACAATATTTGTGGTGCCTTGTAAGTACCGGAAAATCCTTTTTACTACTGATTCATGATTTTCTTTAGGATTACTCTAAAATCTTGAAACAATACATGTTGCATTCATGATATCAGGTCTTGTTTGTGTCAAATATAGTAGCCCTCCTATCATAGATTTGTACCTAGTTAGATTAATAGGTGTTGATTCATCCCTTAGTGATAATTTGTCATTTGTAGTCATAGGTGTGCTTACCGGTTTAGAGTTCTCCATGCCAAATTTATTTAATAACTCCCTCAAGTACTTGGATTGGCTTAAGAATATACCTTTATCAGTTTTTGAAATCTACAATCCTAAAAAGAATTTTACTTCTGCAATCATAGACATTTCAAATTCTTGCTTCATTTCAATAGAGAAGTCCTTACATAATCCATCTTCTCCTCCAAAGATTATATCATCAACAAAAACTTCTATAACTAAGATGTCATCATTAGTCACTTTATAGTATAAGTTGTTGTCAGCATTACCTTTAGAAAAACCAAATTTTAAAAGATATTTATCCAATCTAGCATACCAAGCTCTTAGAGCTTGCTTCAACCGATACAAAGCTTTCCTTAATCTGTAAACAATATCTTTGTTATCTGTCAAACAAAATCCATCAGGTTGTTCAATGTAAACTTCTTCTTCAAGATCTCCATTCAGAAATGAACATTTAACATCCATTTGATATACTTTTTAGTTCTTGTGTGCTACAAAAGCCAAGAATAATCTAAATGCCTCAATTCTAGCTACTGGTGCAAAGGTTTTATTATAATCAATTCCTTCTTTATGTGAATATCCCTTACACACTAGTCTTGCTTTATTTCTGATTACCTTACTGTCTTCATTTAGTTTCTTTATAAATACCCATTTAGTTCCAATTACATTTTTGTCTTTAGGCCGGGGAACTAATGTTGATTTGTTATTCTTCTCAATTTGTTGTAATTCTTCTTCCATAGCTTTAATCTAGTGTTTATCTTCAAATGCCTCATTAATTGATGATGGTTCAATTTGATAAATAAGACATACCTCTTCATTTGCTAGTCTTCCTCTTGTCATAACTCCTTGATACTTGTTCCCAATTATCTCATCTTCAGAGTGATTCAATCTTACATATTGAGGTGTCTTTGTTTGTTGTTGTTGTTCAGTTATAGTGGAATTTTTAGATGATACCGGTGTAAATGGATCTTCATTCTGTACCAATGTGTTCAGTGTAGGTTCATTTGTCAATATCTCTATTGTCAGTTCAGAATCTATATACCTTGAAGTTCCTCTAAACTATTCATCAATCTTCACATTTGTACTTTCAACAATTTTCTGCAATCTTTTGTTAAAATATCTATATGCCTTGCTCTTAGATGAATAACCAAGAAATATTCCTTCATCACTTCTAGGATCAAATTTGCCAATATACTCATCTCTTGTAATATAACATTTACTTCCAAAAATTCTGAAATATTTAAGAGTAGGAGTGATACCAAACCATAGTTCATGAGGGGTCTTATTGGTTTCACCTTTGATGTGAACTTTGTTGAATGTGTAGACTGTTGTGCTTACTACCTCTCTCCAATATACATGTGGTAAATTTGCTTCTGATAACATACTTCTTGTTGCATCCAAGATGGTTTTGTTTTTCCTTTCTACAACTCCATTCTATTGTGGTGTCCAGGGTGCTGATAGTTGTCTTTTGATTCCATTTACTTCACAAAATGTATTAAATTCTTTAGATATAAATTCTCCTCCTTGATCTGATCTCAGACATTTGATTTTCTTACCAGTTTCATTCTCTACCATTGCCTTGAACAATTTGAATTTCCCAAGTGCTTCTGATTTTTCTCTGAGAAAAGTAACCCAACACATTCTAGAATAGTCATCAATGATTAACATGAAATATTTATCACCTTGTAAACTTTTAGTTCTAGCTAGACCACATAAATCAGTATGAATTAAGTCAAGAGCATTATTGGATTTTTCAGGAATACTTTTAAAAGATTCTCTTACTTGTTTCCCAAATTGACATTCCTTACATACCGGATTGTGGGGTTTAACAATCTTAGGTAAGTCTCTTACTGCCTTGGTTGTACTAATTTTCACAATGCAATCAAAATTTACATGATAGCATCTCTTATGCCATAGACAACTTTCATCAATATGTGCAATCAAGCATGTCTTTTCATTGTTGTTCAAATGAAAGATATTACCTCTAGTTTGACTACCGGTTGCAATTTCCAAACCAGATCTGTTCATAATTTTGTATTTACCATTTTTGAATTGTAACTGAAATCCTTTTTCAACTAATTGACCAACACTCAAAAGATTATGCTTTAAACCTTCAACATAGTAAACATTGTCGGTATTGTGCTTACCATCAAGAGATATTGTACCTTTTCTTTTGATCAAACAAGCTTTATCATCTCCAAATCTTACTAGACCTTCCCATTATATTCCTGAAAAGTTAAGAATTTATTTTTACCACCAATCATATGATGTGAGCATCTTGAATCAATGATCCATTCATCCTTAACTTCTATTTTAGCTGCCAGGGCCTGCTCTACCGGTTGAACAGTAGGTGTTTGTTGATCTTCTGTTATAGCAACAAAGATACATCCATTGTCTATCGGATCCTCATCAGAATCATCAGTGACTCCTTCATCAACAAGATAACAAGATTTGTCTTTATTCTTCTTAAATCTGTATCTCTGATATTCAAGGTTAGGTTTGTATGTTCTTCTAGCTTCTTCCTTCAATCTTGCATGTCTATCAGGGCATCTTGAAGTCATATGACCAATATTATTACAGTTAAAACATTTAAAGGGTTCTTTACCTTCATACTTACTTCCAACTGGACCTTTAGGCATTTTTCTTGTAAATATAGCTTCAAGTTCTTCAAGTTCTTCAAGTTCTTCATTTTCTCTCCTGCTTTCTTCAAGTTCTCTTGCATAAAAAGCTTTCCAATCAAATTTATCAAATGATGATGTAGATGATGTTGATTCCCTAAAAGCTAAGTCTATCTTTATAGTAGCAACAGGACCAAATTCCTCAATTTCAAAGGCTAAAAGTTTTCCAATCAATGTGTCCCTAGTTACTGATGTATTAGGCATTGTTCTCAGTTAATTTATAGCAGTAACTTTCATTTTTGTATGCTGTTGGAAATCCTCTAAAAACTTTTGAAACAATTTCATCCTCACTTAAGGTTCCTCTACAACATTTAATACCTAAAACAATTTCATTAACTCTTTCCATAAAAGAAAAAATTCTTCCATCTTCCATTTTTCAGATTTTCATACCTGACCCAAAAGTTTTCAAGTTTTGCAACTTTGACTGTGGAATATCCTTCATTCAATGTTTCTAGATGGTACCAAATAGCTTTAGCAATAGATATATCTGATAATCCCATGATTTGTTGATCTGATAATGTGCTCAAAAGTGCTTCTCTTGCCTTGCAATCATTTTCTTCATCTTTAGTCAGATTTGGTGGATTAGGCTAACTTTGAGTAGGAGCAGTATAGCCATTCTTTGTAACTTCCCCGATTTCCTTTCCAATGCAATCCAGATGTGTCTCCATCTTGATCTTCTATATCCCATAGTTGGTTCCATCATTCTGTTAAACTTCTGCAAAAGAGGGCTATGATCTGATACCAATTGTTAGGTCCTAGGGACAACTAAGAGGGGGGGGAGGATTTTGAATCAGTTGTCAAATAAATTCAAACCAAAACAACTTATCCAACATTAATGCATAGTACTGGTAAACCAAAACTTAATGCCAGTAAACATATTATTAGTTAATAGCAGTATCGGTAAGGATTAATGCATGAAACAAAAGGACAAAGACATCCACAACACATAACACCAATATTTGTACGTGGAAACCCTAAAAGGGGAAAACCATGGTGGGAAACCTTACCCACAATCAAATGGTACTACTACAGATAGTATGTGTATATAAATGGGGTTTGCACATGCCAAAAGGCCAAGCGCCTAGAGCTCATTGCTCAATCACAAATGGGAGTCACACTGACTACAATTGGATCATTAAATCCAATGATGATGTACTGCTCAAAATAGCATCTTCATATGTTGGATTTAGTACCGGTTTAGTTCTGATATGCCTTCACAAAACCTTCCTTCAACCTTCAAGAGATGTCTACATGTATAGGTCTGCTTATTTTTTGGATATACCGAATTACTATCCTTTTCACATTCACATATTGATCTTACAAATAAGATCTTACATTCATACCATAACCTCAGACCAATTTTAGTAGGTCGGCTCTAAAAGATATTACAATAAAATCAATTTATAAATAAAACAATAACCGATGCAATAACTGATATAACATGTCAGCTTAATGCATTTACAACAATAATAAATCATCTCCATAGCATGCCATGCTGATCTGGAATAGATAAGCTTATCGGTACTTATCCTGGACCTATTTGTCGGTAACAACAAATATGCAATTACGAATATACCAATGAACAAATCTCCAAGACAAAGTGTCCAAACAATGTCTTCGACAGAACCAAGTATTCTCCATGTTATTCCAAGTGCTGGTGAACAATATACCGGTGATTGTGCATAAGTCACTTGCTTGCCGGTGAATATTGCCAATTTTCCAAGTGTTAAACAAAGTGATAAGTGATAATAGGTGTTGACATCAATGACAAAACCATATCAACATATCCAAAATACCCACAAGAGAGGGGATCTCAATCTCAAGGGGAAGGATGGCTTCAGAGCCAAAGACTAGGGAATAAGGAGTGGCACCTGTGGGCGTGCAGATGGAGGTTCGAAAGGCCCACAAAGCAGGATGGAGTTGGAGGTGCCAATCATGTCCAGCTTCATTGACTATATTTTTGAGGATTTTGATTAGGGTTTTATTAGAAGCCTCAGCTTGGCCATTGCCTTGGAGGTAATATGGGGTGGAGAAGCGATGTTGGATGTTGAATTTTTGGCAAAGTTCTTTGACATCCTGGTTTTTAAATTTTCTACCATTATCTATGATAATAACTTTTGGAATGCCATATCGGCAGATCAGGAAGCTCAGGATGAATTTGGATATCTGCTTACTAGTGGTAAAAGTAAGAGGAATAGCCTCTACCCACTTGGTGAAATACTTGGTGGTAGTGATAATGAATTTATGTCCGTTTGAAGATGGAGGGTGAATTTTCCCAATGAGATTGAGGCCCCCCTATGAGAATGGCCATGGTTTAATGAATGGCTACAATTCTTCTGATGGTGCATGAATCTTGTCACCATGTTGCTGGCAAGGGACGTATTTCTTCACATAGTTATATGCATCTACTTCCATTTTAGGCCAATAGTATCCTGTTTTCAAAATATTTTTAGCCAATGTGATCCCACTTGAGTGTGCCCCACAGATGTCCTCATGTACTTTGTGTAATGCCCATTCTGCCTCTTGTTTATCTAAACACCTTAGGAGGGAACCATCAAAATGCCTTTTGAATAGGGTGTCTCCAAGGATGGTGTAATGAGCACATCGGCAAATGAAGGTTTGTTGTTGGGTTTTGGTGAGATGTGGGGGAATGGTATTTCTTTTAGGAAAGCGAAGGTTTCTTGGTACCAAGAGGACTCTGGACCAATGAGAACACACACCATTCTTGACTCTGGTAGGTCGTATGCTGGTATAAATGGTTGCTCAACCAAGAACTCACACTTTTGACTATGTGCTGGCATCTGAAGGAGGGAGCCAATGGTGGCCATTGCAACTGCAACCTTATTGTTTATTTGTGGGACTTGGTCAAACTTGATTGTCATGAAGTGCTGCTTAAGATCTTCAACCATGGTATGGTAGGGAAGGATTTTGTCATCTTTTGTTTGGTATTCATCATTGACATACTTTATGACAAGTTGGGAATCACCATAGACTTGTAATTCCTTTATTTTTTAGTGGATAGCCAAGTGCAATCCTATGATGAGTGCTTCGTATTCTGCGATGTTGTTAGTAAATGCAAAAGCTATCTTATATGACTTTGGGATGCCATCTTCTTGAGGTGTGATCCATAATATTCCTGCCCCTGATCCATTTTGAGTGCAAGAGCCATCAAAGTATAATTCCCATGTGGAGGATGTGGTAACAATCATAATGAACTCATCTGGTAATTCTGTGAGAATCGGATGGTCACCTGGAGTGGAGCATTGACCAACTAGTCTGTGATGACTTGTCCCTTGATTTCTTTTCTGTCTACATATTCAATATCAAATTTTCTTAAGAGCATGACCCATTTAGCAATTCTGCCAATGAGGGCAGCTTTTGACAAGAGATATTTAAGTGGATCAATCTTAGCAATTAGTATTTTTTTATTGTTCAGCATATAGTGTCGGGGTTTCTGTGTGCTAAACACTAATGCCAAACATGCTCTTTCAATGGGGGTATAATTGAGTTCATACCCTACTAGTGTTCAACTGATGTAGTAAATGGCATGTTCCTTTGATCATCTGTCTGTGCCAGTAATGCCCCCAATGCCACTGTAGAAGCATATATATACAAAATAAGAGGTTTTCCAAAAGTAGGAGGCATCAACACTGGAGGTGATGCTAGATATTATTTTAGTTTATTAAAGGCCTTTTGACATAAGAAGTCCCATTTGAATCTCGAGTCCTTATGCAATAGGTATGGAAATGGGTGGCACTTATCTACTAGTTGTGAAATAAAACGTCTAACAGATTGGAGTTTTCCTTGGAGACTGCGCAACTATCTAAGAGTTTTCAGTGGAGGCATTTCCATGATAGCTTTTACCTTTGCAGGATCGACCTCGATGCCTCTACAGGAAATAATGGATCCTAATGGTTTTCCCGATGTGACCCCAAACACACACTTTTTGGGATTCAAGCATAGTTTGTATTTTTCCAATCTTTCAAAGATCTGCTTTAGAATAAGGATGTGTTCTTGCCTTGTCTTGGATTTTCCTAGCAGATCATCCACATAGTCCTCCATAATCTTATGCAAGAGGTCATAAAAAATTATTGTCATGGCACATTGATATGTAGCTCCAACATTTTTGAGGCCAAAAGGCATGACCCGGTAACAGAAAGTACCCCATGGTGTTGTGAATGCAGTTTTATGTTGATCCTCGTCTATGATCCTGATTTGGTTGTATCCAGAAAATCCATCCATAAGCGACAACATCTCATGTCCTATTGTAAGGTCCACAATCATATCTATATTGGGGAGCGGGAAATCATCTTTAGGACAACTCTATTTAGATCATGGGAATCTGTGCAGATGCAAATGCCCCAAGCGGGTTTGTCGATAGGTACAATGTTGGAGACCCATTCAACCTAGTCTATTGGTTTGATGAATTCTGCATCTAACATCTTTTGGAGTTCCACCTTGACCAGGAATGCAATATGTGGGTACATTTTATGCAATTTTTGTTTTACAGGTTTTTGCATTTGGGTGGATAGCGAGATTGTGAACCACCAAGGCAGGATCCAACCCTGGCATATCAGCATAGGAGCATGCAAAATTGATTTTTACCTCTGTAAGGAAGTTGATGAAATATAATTTCTCTTTTTCTATGAGGGACTTGGCAATGAGCACATTTTTTGGAGTGACTTTAGTGCCCATGTTGACGCTATCTATTTCTTCTATCAGCAAATTTGATCTTTCATGTGGAAGGTAACCAATGGTAGGGAGGTCAAGTCTCTCATCGTCAAGTTCCTTTTTGAGGTTTTTATTTTCGGATACGCCCTTTGTTTTTATTTTTTTCTCATACAAAGGTGCCTCGAAGAGGTTTTCACCTAGTGAATCATATTTTTTTCTTTGATTATCTTTTTTGTGACTTAGGGCATTGACCTAACTACCAAAGTATCCCTTTTTGTGTAGTTGAATACCCTCTACTCTGTTAAAACTTTCATGTGTTTTCATGTTTGATTTGCATGTTTTCTATCTAATCTATCTCACTCTCCTTTTCACCATCTTCATTTTGGCACACCTAGTGGGACCCACATCCCTAAAAACTAACATTTTTGTGAGTTTTTGTGAGTTCTGAGACGTAGATTCTGGAACAACACGATAGACTGCAAATTGCGAAAGTGATGATAATTGTAGACTTGTTAATTTGTAATGTGTATGGAGATGTTTGCATGGATGATATCTAAATTATGTATTATTATTTTTCTTCACTCCCTTAAAAGGGGATTGTTATATACCTTAATGTTTGGGGTTTGCGAATAATGTACCCTATGTAACTTAAACCTTGGTGCCTAGAAGTCTAAGCATTGTAGGCCCTAGAAGTAGAAAATTACCCTACTTATGGGTAGATTTGAAGAACTTAAACTTGATTATGCCTTGTTGCCTAAGGATGTTGGAAGAAATCATGCACTGAGGATGGTTCATCAAATATGTAATTAACACCCTTATGAGGCACCTTGATGTAAAATAAGTAGATTCATTTTGGATAAACTATGATGCCAATTTTCGTTAGATTCACGCTAATTTGCAGTCTATCGTGCTATTGCAGATTCTGCGTCTCAGAACTCATAAAAACTCACAAAAATGTTAGTTTTTAGGGATGTGGGTCCCACTAGGCATGCCAAAATGAAGATGGTGAAAAGGAGAGTAAGAAAGATTAGATAGAAAACATGCAAATCAAACATGAAAACACATGAAATCAAAAGACGTAACTCAAATCACATGAAAACATGAATAAAATGCATATACCTCAACCTTTTTACCTTCTCCTTTGGATGGAGCTTAGATGGAGTTGAAGTGCGCCCAATGTGCCTCTAACTTGATGTTCATTTTCTCCTTGCTTGCTTGATGTGGATGGCTCTCCAATATTGTGGACAAATGGATTAAAAATGGATCTTAAAGAATGATGTGGATGAGATGACTAAGTGTGGATGAGGGATGATTTTTGCATGGTAAGGATACTATGGTGATTTTCTAGGCTCAAAATAACAACATAAGCTTACTAAACTTGGAGATGATGAATGAAGGGATGGAGTCATGAATTTCTAGGAAGAGGAGAGGAAAAATCGATGGCTAGGATGGATCCAAGATGGAGGGCCAAGATTTATTGTGAGCTCACACAAGGCCCAAGAGAGGGTGTGGAGACCAAGAGATATTCCTTAAAGACATTTCTTGTCTCCACACTCCTCAAGGTGCATTGGGAAGATTTCCCAATATGTCTTGAGAAGAGAAAGGGATGGGACATTCCTTGAAGAATGGGGAGGAAGAATTTAAAATTCTTCAAAAAGGGATGATCATGGGGATTGGAGGAATAAGAAGGAATTAAAAATTCCTTTGGAGATGAGATGCCTAGAGGAATGTGAGATTTTGAAAATATCACATTCACCTAGGAAAAGAGAATTTAAGGATAGTGGTTGGATGGAAGGGACAAGGAGTTGACTTTGTGGCTAATAATGATGATTAGCCACTAGCAATTCATTAGGAGGGGGATTAGAGGAAAGGTTAGGTGGGATAGGATTTGTAGGAGGATTTGACTAGGAGAGAGAATGAGTGGAGAGAATTAAAAATTAGAAGAGTAAAGTTAAGTGAGTTTAGGGAGTTTCTAGAAGAATTTATTAGGTTAATGATGGATTAGGAAGATGATTTGTAGGAATCATGTAGGTTAACTAATTAATTGAAATTAATTAGCTAAGAGGAGGATTTGAGAATATTTAATTTTTAGAAGAATAAAAAGAGGGATTGATTTATAATCAATCACACACTATAATGACAATATTAATTATAATTAATTAATATTGAGGAGAATTAGAATTTGCATAATTAATTAATAAATTAATTATGTAAGAAATTAAGAATAATTAAAATAATTATTTTTAAGTGTCTAGAGGTTGCAATTTGCTACAATTTTACGCTTAATTTATTAGTATTAACTTATATCCTTCTATTAAATGCGGGTCATGTATATGCAGTTATTGCGGATGAGAATAGTGAAGAAGGAACATATTACTTTTTGTATCATTGTATTGAGGCCAAAAAGAAATTGACTTCTATAGTGGTTGATGGAGAGGGTATTGAGTACCCACTAGGATCCATTGTTGTGACAGGGATTTAGAGCCCCTCCTGGATCAAGCTCTGCTTAACTTAGTTGACCATGGTTGACCATATTAATAAAAGCTATAATTCAATAGGATGGGCTATGTTAGACAGATAGATTAGTGAGAAAAGTAATTAAACCAGGTTATGAAATCATTTCACCTTGCGGAGTACATTTTGATGTATTATGGATTTAAATCCTATATGATCCATTGATCTGGATAATCCTGATATGATGTATGTCATTTATTTTGATTTACAAAACTCTATTATGATGTTAGAAATACGATGCATGTCTTATGAATAGTTGAAATTTATGAGGATAATGGTAATGTCATTAAGTGAATTGCTTTATATGGATTGTATTGGATATATGGTAAATTGATTGGTATGATGATAATTGTATGCAATGTGATTGAATTGTATTCTTTTATATGTTAAATTTATATGTGGTTATTTGGGAATTAATAATGTGTAAAATGAGATGTGCAGGAAAATTATCCATGTGACCATGGAAACAATATGGAAAAACAAGCCTAGACCTTTGTGTGTTTGTAAGACCAAGGGTTGCCTATTTGGAAAGACAACACCCCATATGTATCATGTTTCATTCGTAAATGTAAATGTTTGAAGGTGTTTTAAATTGTATTTATTAATTTGTTTAATCCAAAAAGAGACAATTGCCATGCGTGATTATGTAATGTATTTTTATTGTGTCACTTGACACGTGCTGTAAAGTGTGTGGAAAATGACATGTCTCTTGGAGGGAAATTGTTTCAACCAATGCCTTTTTTAAATATTTGAGTGTGGTCCTAGATTTGCCTTGGGTAGAGAGTTTTTGGAGTGGTCAACTCAAGTTCGACCCGTAGGTTAACTTTAGGTGGGTTTCTAAGGGGTCAAATGGACTCCTAGGGTTTGTTTAGGGGCTTTTCCAAAGGTCCATATGGTATACATATGGGTTAGGGGCATTTTTAAGCATGTAACCACTCCCATGTGACTAATTTGACACCTCAAAAATTGGTTTTCCAAAGATGAGCGAAAATCCAACTTGGAAGACTCTTCCTAGATTAGCTAACCTTCCCTTCTTGTGTGAGTTCCCTCTTCCCCATTTTCTTTTCCCCTCTTTCAATTTTTCCATTTCTAGTAACCTGTAAGAGGTTGGGAAGACCAACCAATGAGAGCTCACACTCTATCCAAAAGGTTGGAAAGAGTGAGAGAAGCCTTCTTAGGCAAGGGTTTGAGACTTAGGATGGTAATCACCCACTCTCCATCTTTGGAGACTTAGAATCTTGAAGTTTTGAAAGTTTAGTATAGGATTTTGGTTAAGTCTTGAGAAGAAAGAAGTGTGGATTTGGATAACTCTACTACAAACTATCCTTTGCATCCCTTTGGTAGATTCAAGGTTGGTTGAATCCCTACTTATGTATGTTGTAAGTTTATTTTGAAAGATTGTATGATTTCATTGTTTTATCTCATTGTTGTTTTATTTGTGAAGGAAGAATGTTGTGTTCTTCCCTTTGTTTTTGGTTGAGTATTATATTTATGTTTTGGGACTTTTCAGGGCCAAATTCACCCTTGGGTGGGTAGAGTGGCCTTGGGGTGAAGGGTTGTTTGATAGCCTTATAGTGAGAGACTCTCTTTGGAGGAGAGTGATTCTCAAGGGATTTTTGTGACCTTTGCTGCATAGTGATTGTTTATGCATTGGGGGTCATAAGGGGAGATTTATTGGCTTGTATGCCTTGGGGGTCATAAGAAATGGTTGGGAGAAGTTTGAAACTTGTGATGTGTTCTTGATTGCCTTGCAATGGCAATGTGTTTCTACTATTTGCAGTTTTTCTCCTCAAGGTACTTAGTCCACCTTCACCCATTTTTATAATCACATATGTGATTATGTTTAGCCTTGAGATGAGAATGTGAATGTTATGAAGTTGTCTTGCTTGTTTGTGGATTTCTTGTGCATATCCCGTTTAGGTCTTGGTTCTCCAAGCTTGGGGGTGGCTTCTAGTAAGCCTAGGTTGGGAGGTGAGCCTCCATAGTCACAACCTATAAGCTTTTTATTGCAGGTTTGCTTGGAAAAAGGAAGGAAAAGAAAAGGGCTATGAGTTGATCCTAATTTTATTGGTTTATAGTTGCAAAAATGTATATATTTGGGAAGCTCTCATTTAGTAGAAATGAGAGGCTAAGTTTGGAATCTAGCTATTGTAAAAATTACCATGATATATTAAATATAATTATTTGTCTAAGTTTTTTAATCATGAAATGAAGATGTAAATTACTTGAGCATATTCTTCAAAAGAGAAGAATAAAAATAGAGTTATTTCCTTATATATATTTGAGATAGTCTCTATTAATGTTTACTTGTTGAAATATATTGGAAAAGAAAATATTTGTCTTATTAAGCTAAAAAAAAAATTTTAAAAATGAAATGGTGAAATGTTAGTAGTGTAGTTATGTGAAAAGAAAAGAAATGAAATATCCCTTTATATCTATAGTTTATGCTCACAAATTAATAGTCATTCTAAGAGTTAGTTTTAATCTTGCATTTATCTTATTATTGTTGATTTAATGATATCTAAAAAAAAATAAGTTGCAGCTGAAATACATGCATAGTAGGAAGTAAACAAGTCTAGATCTATTATTTTAAATGAAAAGTTAACTACATGTAAATGAAAGTATAAATATATAAATTTAATGATAAATGAGTAATCTGGAATTTAAGGAAATGAACAAGTTGATAATATATATATAAGTTGAAAGTTAAATTTAAAAATAAATAAATAAATAAATATATAAATCCTATCTTAGTATTCTGGGCATTTAATCTATTTAAATCCTCATGCATTTTTTCTATCAAAATATACATTTGATTTATATAACTAACTTATATATATATATATATATATATATATATATATATATATATATATATATATATATATATATATATATATATATATATATATATATTTATTTATTTATTTATTTATTTATATTATATATTATTTTATATTTTTGTGTTTTAAAGCATTTCAAGAAAAAAAAATAGTTAATAAATTATTTTTGGACCAAACCGACGGGGGAGGGCCAAGAAACCCTACCCACTGTCGGGATGGGGCTTTCGTTCCCCCTGTGGGTGCTACAGTGAGTGAGCGTGCTCAATGTGGGTCATCCACAGTGGGCGGGGTGAAACTCGCCACTTGAGTGAAGATTGCTCGCTATGGGTTTTTCGCAGTGGGCGGGGCGATTCCCACCATTGCGGGTGTCCCCTAGCAACGGTGGCTGCTACTGTGGTGAGCTACAGTGGATGACAACCACATTGGCCACCCCTTGCAAACCAGTGCTGCCTCCTTGCCCCTCCCTTAATGATAAAGAACTTCGGCCCTCTGTGTTCGGCCATGGCCACCCCTTCTTTCACACCTGCACACGCACATAAAAAAGAAAGAGATTGTAGCCGTTGCCAAATATAAACCCTAACCCAATTTCGGGTTAGGGTAAAGAGAATGGAAAGAATAAGAAAAAACAAAGTGAGTCATAAGGATTTTAAATAAAAACCTAGTTAGGGCTATAAAAGAGAATAATAATAAAACAAATAAAAGGGGGAAAGAATGCTTTTCAAAATTTGAAATGGAAATTGACCCATTTAGTTTAAGATATTATTTTATTCAATTGACCTCTTTTAGGGATGATAATTGAGATTGGGTTTTAATTTTTATATAGAAAGGTTAATCTCATATTTGGTTAAATTTATTAAAGAGGTTTATTAATGAGAATTTTTATACAAGATAAGGATGAAAATTTAACCAAGGTGTAATGTAAATGTTGAATATCAAATATTTAATATCTAATGTTTGAAGGAGTAATATTTAACAATTTGATTTAAGTTATATAAATATTTTTTAGAGATTTTTAATTTAATAATCTATAATTAAATGGAAGAATTTAATATAGGTTATTAAATGTTTATCCGTAAGAGGATATTGTAGGGGCGTAATTTATTTTTCTAGAATAAGTCAATGAACTTGATCTTGTGAACTTATTTAACCCATATGGAACCTTATATTAAATAAATAAATTTAACATAGTAATTTTTGGCACTCCAATTTTATTTGCTCAATTAATTAATATTTCTACGTTAAAATCAATTAATACTTAATTAATAGATGCAAGATTTAATTAAGTTATAAAGGAACAATATAATAACAATGATGGAGGAAACTTGATATTAGTTAAATAATTGAAATTGAACCAAGTAATTATATTAATGTAGAAGTTGATCTAATTAAGTATTATAAAACGCAACTGAAATGAAAGGGGCATTTGAGTGAATTTATTATTGTCCTTATAAAATTAATTTGTTCCGTGTGATAATAAGAGTTATCTTAATTGTTAAGTAAGTAATATTCTAATTCTATCGTCTAGGAGTTTTATTGAAACCTAAGGCTTCTAGTTATATTCTAATCCATTACTTCTTTGGAACCCATTTTAATATCAATTAAGAATTTGTTTGGAACAACTTGTTAAGTTGTCACAATTATTTAAGCATATGTTGCATGTAATTAAGTGTTCAAACAGAAATTTGTTGTTTGTGTTTTTGCCCAATAGTTTGGGCATGACATTTTGGTATCAAAGCCCTAGGTTCATACACTACTGAACATGGGCTACATTCATAACTTAGTTGAACTGAACTATGGCTTTGAAGTATAATACCTAGGTCAAAACTTGCGAAATAAAAAAAGTGAAACATAAGTGAAAATTCTTTTAAGATCAACATATATCAATTAAAAGGGTTCCTAGGGTCACTAAAAGCCCTGAAATTTGAAACTTATTAGTTATAATGGTTATGGCATAATATGACACCAAAGGCTATGAAAATTTCAAATTATATATATATATATATATATATGAAAATATTTTTGGGTGTTTAATAACAGAATTTAATTCATTAGTACTTATGAGGTTACCATTCAATTGGAACCTAAATGCAATAATCACCCTAATCAAATCAAGTATGAGGAGTTAATTCTTCAGTAAAATACCTCTGAAGGTAACTAAGAGAATACCATCCGTCAAGGTATGTTCTTGACATGACAAGTCAAGAAAGATAGTTAGACATGAGATAAAGGCACAATAAACAAGATAATTAAGATAGAGACAGTTCAAGTTAACTTTATAAGCTATGTGAAATTATGGTGGTTCAAGAACCAGGGCTGCCATTTTAGGTACCAATGAAGAAGAGTTAATAGGTACTCTTGCGAATATCAGAAAGAAGCATTAACCTATCCTAATGAATAGGTACCTTAAGCATGTGGTCATGCTAGGTTCCTTATTAAGTACATTTGTTAGAAAGTTCTCGTAGCAATGCAGAGAAGCTAGTGTTGGATAACCCTAAAGTTAAGGACTAAAATGATGAATGCCAATCTCCTTGATAAGTGAACCCTAGTAATACTATAGATGAATTAAAAAATGAGAGAGGAGACATGAACTTCTTGGGTTAAAACACGTAATTGCATTAAACCATAATTTCTTCCGTAGTTATATAATTGGGGAAACAAGCAAAGTAAAGCCACAACTAGTTCCCTTATGGGAAGATAGTCTTGAAAGGACTAAGTAAAATGGTGAAAAGAGTAAAGAGAATTTGGGAATCATGAAAAATCCCTATTGAAGTACAAGGAATGTAGAAGAATCATGTTCTAATAATCTAGAAATGATTAGCTTATATCCGTTCATAACCTAAGGAGAAAAGTGCAACCCAATCATGACTAGTAGCTAGATACAAGACAATATGGAACACAATATAACTACTTGGCACAACCAAAGTAGGTTTGTAAATTTTGGTGCTCAAGTGTGAAATTATGAAAAAACATTAAGTATGGATGAAACAAAATGCAGATGGAAATGGCTTATGGAAAGGTAGTGTAGCAGTATTATAATACCAAAAGTTTTAATGAAAATTAGTTGGCAGTATAAAATGTTTTATGAGAACAATGATAAGGAGCCGAATTATGTGGTTAGCTAAAGGAGAACTTGGAAGTTATGGGAGTCTTAAGACATTGGTAATTATTGGACACCTTTACGTTATATTGTAATTAGGTAACTTGATATTATGATGATAAGGTAATTTATTTGGATTGAAGAAAATTGAAGGTTGTGATATGCCAGAATTGGCTAGTAAGTAAATATAAATAAGTAATATGGAAAGGGATAACCTATTTTTACCAAATTTTGATTAATAGGGTGGGTGTTGGTCACTTCTTGAGTGCACACCCCCTTGAATTCATAAGTTGCATAAGTGAAGTAGGAGAGGATAAGTCAACTCTCCGCGTTATTTGAAATATGCCATGAAATGTGTGGGTAGGAATTAGTTGTCAACCGTTATTGATTTTACTTGACAATTATTCCACCCCAAATGGTTCTTAACCATAAGTGTTAGTAATTTGGCAATGCGCTCCTACTTGATGAGATCAGATGGATGTTAGAGGTGAAAATACAAGGAGCTAGCATAAGGTTCTAAGAGAACAAATGAGGTCCCTAGTAAAATTATATGATTACATTATGCAAACCCTAAGTGTTTCTAAGTATACAGGTGTCAATTTTGTACCAAACTATCAACCCTGTGTGTAAGTAAGACATGAAAGTGTTGATGCATGAGTTACCATGTAATATTGAACCAAGGTTTAGCATATTAAGATAATTAATGGAAGTCCAAGAAGAATGGATAAAGAATGGTAGAGTTAGTGCAATCACCTGTTAGAATATAATTATGGATGTTAATAACCCTAAATAGATAGCGGATTATATCAGAAAGTGTTGCTTGCAATAGTAATCACGTGAAGGTTAAAATGGAACATGATTTATAAAATGATTGCAATCTCTTGTGTATAAGATATTTCATAAATAATAAAGGAATATAAATAATCTAAGAACCTTAAGAGTCTAATAATCACTTTCTAACACACTCAAGACATGTGATCTTGGGTGATGTGTTGCGGTTACTCCCTATAGCATGGCTAATATGGTCATCTTGTTTCAAGTTTTGATTCGATGGTGTTTTCAAATTTCTTTGAATAGTATATTGTGACCTAGGGGCTAGTACTTTCTTTTATATTTTTTTTTATGATGAAAGGACCTCTAGATTAATGTTCTTTTTATTGGAGCTATGGCACTTGCCATTTTGCTAGTTTTAATATCTTTTAGTTGCCGACATTTTTCTTCTTTTGATTGGACTTGGCAAAAGTAAATTTTATTTTGATCTTTTAAAGTGTCAAGTGGTCATTTTGATGGTTGATATAGCTAGCCCTAGTGATGTGATTTGTGTAATGTCTATCATGTTTGTTGAACCACTGATAGTGTGTCAAGGGAGAATACCGCAAGGAGTGAAATTAGGCACAAATAATAAATAAAGAATATTATTTCAAATTAAGATAAAGGAAGGAATATCTTCCTAAATGAAATTAATTGCGAGTAATCTAAGTGAGAAAATTCATAACAGAAAAAAGGGGTGATCTAGCCCTAATGAATTGCGAAAGTGATGATAATTGCAGACTTGTTAATTTGTAATGTGTATGGAAATGTTTGCATGGATGATATCTAAATTACGTATTATTATTTTTCTTCACTCCCTTAAAATGGGATTGTTATATACCTTAATGTTTGGGGTTTGCGAATAATGTACCCTATGTAACTTAAACCTTGGTGCCTAGAAGTCTAAGCATTGTAGGCCCTAGAAGTAGAAAATTACCCTACTTATGGGTAGATTTGAAGAACTTAAACTTGATTATGCCTTGTTGCCTAAGGATGTTGGAAGAAATCATGCACTGAGGATGGTTCATCAAATATGTAATTAACACCCTTATGAGGCACCTTGATGTAAAATAAGTAGATTCATTTTGGATAAACTGTGATGCCAATTTTCTTTAGAAATTAAATAATTAAACTATTATGTGTAACCTTGATTATGGGAGTTGATGTGTGTTATTGATATGATTTGGATGTTGTGGAAAGATAGAATTTTGTAAACACCTACCTGCGATTGAAGAGAAATGTAATAAAAATGCTAAGAATTAAAACTTATGAAGATAGTAAGCCAATTATGATAGTAAGTTAGTTTTTGTATCACATCTTCCTGGTAGGCAAAATACGGTTTAGAGTAACTTAGTGAAATTATGGGAAATGTTATGTCCCTATTTCATATTCTACACATGTGACTTCTAGGAGTAAGTTGAACTCTAAGGGAGGAGGATGTAGAGCCCCTCCTTGATCAAGCTCTGGTTAACTTAGTTGACCATGGTTGACCATATTAATAAATGCTATAATTCAATAGGATGGGCTATGTTAGATAGATAGATTAGTGAGAAAAGTAATTAAACTAGGTTATAGAATCATTTCACCTTACGGAGTACATTTAGATGTATTATGGATTTAAATCCTATATGATCCACTGATTTGGATAATCGTTATATGATGTATGCCATTTATTTTGATTTACAAAACTCTATTATGATGTTAGAAATATGATGCATGTCTTATGAATGGTTGAAATTTATGAGGATTATGATAATGTCATTAAGTGAATTACTTTATGTGGATTGCATTGGATATATGGTAAATTGATTGGTATGATAGAAATTGTATGTAGTGTGATTGAATTGTATTCTTTTAAATGTTAAATTTATATGTGGTTATTTGGGAATTACTAATGTGTAAAATGAGATGATCAGGAAAATTATCCATGTGACCATGGAAACAATATGGAGAATCAAGCCTAGACCTTTGTGCATTTGTAAAACCAAGGGTTGTCTATTTGGAAAATCAACACCCCATATGTATCATGTTTTATTCGTAAACACAAATATTTGAATGTGTGTTAAACTGTATTTCTTAATTTGTTTAATCCAAAAAGAGACAATTGCCATGTGTGATTATGTAATGTATTTTTATTGTGTCACTTGACACATGTGTTGTAAAGTGTGTGGAAAATGACATGTCTCTTGGAGGGAAATTGTATCAACCAACGCCTTTTTCAAATATTTGAGTGTGGTCCAAGATTTTCCTTGGGTAGAGAATCTTTGGAGTCGTCAACTCCAATTTGACCCGTAGGTTAACTTCAGGTGGGTTTTGAAGGGGTCAAATGGACTCCTAGGGTTAGTTTAGGGGTTTTTTCAAAGGTCCATATGGTATACCTATAGGTTAGGGGAACTTTTAAGCATGTAACCACTCCCATGTGACC